>NW_025744371.1:103939-250000 GCF_021184085.1 Oncorhynchus gorbuscha | reverse complement strand
AAAAATGTATTGGGGGGGGGCTAAAAGGGAGAATAGTTATGCCAGTAGGAGACCAGTATACTCCCTGTGCTCACCATTGGGCTAGAGAGCCCGGGCATGCACCGTGTTATGCTATGGAGCAAACAGTGTTTCCAGTGCGGGTGCAGAGCCAGCTGCACACATACCAGCCCTTCCTATTGGCCGGGCTAGAGTGGGCATCGAGCCAGGTAATTGGGCAGGCTCGGTGCTCAAGAGCTCCAGTGCGCCTGCACGGTCCGGTCTATCCAGAGCTACCTCTACACACCAGTCCTACGGTAGCAGCTCCCCGCACCTGGCTTCCTGTGCGTGTCCTCGCGCCAGTACCACCAGTTCCAGCACCACGCACCAGACCTCCAGTGCGCCTCGCCTGTTCAGCGCAGCCAGAGCCTTTCTCCTCTCCTGCGCTGCCGGAGTCTCCTGTCTGTCCAGCGCCACCAGTGCTCCCAGTCGGCCCAGCGCGTCCAGTGCGCCTCGCCTGTTTAGCGCAGCCAGAGCTTTTCTCCTCTCCCCTGCGCTGTTGGAGTCTCCCGCCTGTTTAGCGCAGCCAGAGCCTTTCTCCTCTCCTGCGCTGCCGGAGTCTCCTGTCTGTCCAGCGCCACCAGTGCTCCCAGTCGGCGCAGCGCATCCAGTGCGCCTCGCCTGTTCAGCGCAGCCAGAGCCTTTCTCCTCTCCTGCGCTCCTGTCTGTCCAGCGAGTGCTCCCAGTGTCTGTCCAGCGCAGCCAGAGCTTTTCTCCTCTCCTGCGCTGTTGGAGTCTCCCGCCTGTTTAGCCAGCCAGAGCCTTTCTCCTCTCCTGCGCTGCCGGAGTCTCCTGTCTGTCCAGCGCCACCAGTGCTCCCAGTCGGCGCAGCGCCAGTGCGCTGTGTTCAGCGCAGCCAGAGCCTTTCTCCTCTCCTGCGCTGCCGGAGTCTCCTGTCTGTCCAGCGCTGCCAGTGCTCCCAGTCGGCCCAGCGCGTCCAGTGCGCCTAGCGCAGCCAGAGCTTTTCTCCTCTCCTGCGCTGTTGGAGTCTCCCGCTGTCCGCAGCCAGAGCCTTTCTCCTCTCCTGCGCTGCCGGAGTCTCCTGTCTGTCCAGCGCCGCCAGTGCTCCCAGTCTGCCCAGCGCCGCTAGTCGGCCCAGCGTCACCAGTCTGCCAGGATCCGCCAGAAGTGCCAGTCTGCCAGGATCCGCCAGAAGTGCCAGTCTGCCAAGATCTTCTAGATCGGCCAGACAACCTGAATCATCCAGTTCCACCAGCCAGCCAGGATTTACCGGAGCCTACTACCTGCCTGAGCTTCCTCTCAGTACTGAGCTTCCTCTCAGTACTAGGCTTCCTCTCAGTACTGAGCTTCCTCTCAGTACTAGGCTTCCTCTCAGTACTAGGCTTCCTCTCTGTACTGGGCTGCCTCTCAGTACCGGGCTTCCCCTCAGTACCGGGCTGCTTCGGTCCCGGGCTGCCCCTCTGTCCCGGGCTGCCCATCTGTCCCGAGCTGCCCCTCTGTCCCAAGCTGCCCCTCTGTCCTGAGATGCCCCTCTGTCCTGAGATGCCCCTCTGTCCTGAGATGCCCCTCTGTCCTGAGATGCCCCTCTGTCCTGAGATGCCCCTCTGTCCCGAGCTGCCCCTCTGTCCCGAGCTGCCTCTCGGTCCCGAGCTGCCCCTCTGTCCCGAGCTGCCCCTCGGTCCCGAGCTGCCCCTCAGTTACGTGGGGATCAGGGTGAGGACTATTAGGCCATGGTCGGCGGAGAAGGTGGATTATCCCAGGACACGTAGGGGAGGAACTAGGACATTTATGGAGTGGGGTCCACGTCCCGAGCCAGAACCGCCACCATGGACAGACGCCCACCCGGACCCTCCCTAGAGGGGGGTCCGCACCTCTGTCACGCCTTTGTCATTGTATCTTGTGTTTTTGTTATATGTTTGGGTAGGCCAGGGTGTGACATGGGTTTATATGTTGTGTTTCGTATTGGGATTTGTATTAATTGGGATTGTGTATTATTAGGGGTGTGTCTAGTTAGGCTTGGCTGCCTGAGGAGATTCCCAATTGGAGTCAGCTGATTCTCGTTGTCCCGGATTGGGAACCGTATTTAGGTAGCCTGAGTGCGCGTTGTATTTTGTGGGTGATTGTACCTGTCTCTGTGTTAGTCACCAGATAGGCTGTAATTAGTTCACGTTCCGTTTGTTGTTTTCTTCTTCAGTTATTTTCATGTACCGCATTATCTTCATTAAAAGTCATGAGTAACCTACACGCTGCATTTCGGTCTGACTCTTTCAAACAACAGACGAATGACGTTACAGTCGTGGGCAGAGCATGCATGCTTTCCTTACAAAGCACACCAAAAACAGGTTTCAAAAGTAGACATTTCTGTTATAAAACAGATGGCTGTGACATAATGATCATGAGAAAAAGTTGTTCATGCAGGTAGGGTAGGGTATTCATTTGAGCCAGTTCGCGACAGCAGGAAAATTTTAATTATTATGTTGATTATAATTCATTTACATTTTTGTTGGGGTTTAAACATTTTTTGTAAGGGAAAATCGAGTCTGATATTTGGAAATGGGAAATTAGTCTTTTTAAACCTCATATGCACTACAAGTTTAACATTTCCTGCAACAGGGTGATCAATTTACCATACCAGGCCAAACACATAGAGATATAACACATATAACACAAAACATAGAATGCCCATGCCAGCTCACGCCACGACCAAACTAAAATAGAGACATAAAAAAGGAACTAAGGTCAGGACGTGACAGTACCCCCCCCAAAGGTGCGGACTCCAGCCGCGAGCTGTGGTGGCGGCTCTTGCGCCATTGTCTTGGCCTTCAGAGCGGGGCCTTCAGAGCGGCGACCCTCGCTGCCGACCTCGGACTGGGGACCCTTGCAGCGGGCCCCGAATACACGGGAGACTCCAGCAATGCCGGACAGGAGGGAGACTCCAGCAGCGCCCGGAGTGAAGGGCGACTCTGGCAGCTCCTGACTGACGGGTGGCTCTGGCAGCTCCTGACAGACGGGCGGCTCTGACAGTTCCTGACAGACGAGTGGCTCTGGCTGCTCCAGACAGGCGGGAGAACCTGGAGCCGCCGCTCATCTTTCGCTGCCTCCAGCTCTGCCTTGGGGTGGCGATATTCCTCAGCCTGTGCCCAGGGTCCCTTGCCGTCCAATATCTCCTCCCAAGTCCAGGAGTCCAGAACCCTCTGCTCCTGGTTACCATGCTGCTTGGTCCTTTCTTGGTGGGTGATTCTGTAATGGCTGTTGGAAGGAGAGGACCATGCTGCACCTTGGTCCTCTCCTTCCAACAGCCGGTACAGATCCCTTATTGATCTTAACTTAACTTCAATCAGTATAGATGAAGGGGTGGAGACAGAAGGATTTTTAAGCCTTGAGAGAATTATTTTATTTTTCATTTATTTACATTTTTTATTTAACCTTTATTTAACAAGGCAAGTCAGTTAAGAACAAATTCTTATTTACAATGACGGCCTACACCAGCCAATCCCGGACGACGCTGGGACAATTGTGCGCCGCCCTATAGGAATCCCAATCACAGTCGGTTGTGATACAGCCTGGATTCAAACCAAGGGTGTCTGTAGTGACACCTCTAGCACTGAAATGCAGTGCCTTAGACTGCTGCGCCATTCGGGAGCCCAAATTGAGACATGGGTTTTGTATATGTGTCATTCAAAGGGTGAATGGGCAAAACAAAAGATTTAAGTGCCTTTGAACGGGGTATGGTAGTCAGTGCTATGCGCAACGGTTTGAGTTTGACAAGAACTGCAACACTGCTGGGTTTTTCACACTCAACAGTTTCCTTTGTGGGTCCACCACCCAAAGGACATTCAGACAACTTGACACAACTGTGGGAAGCATTGGAGTCAACATGGGCCAGCATCCCTGTGGAACACTTTTGACGCCTTGCCCTGACGAATTAAGGCTGTTCTGAGGGCAAAATTGGGGAAAGGGGGGTGCAGCTCAATATTAGAAAAGTGTTGCTAATATTTTGTACACTCATTGTAAATTCAGAGTGGCATAAATCCCACTTGAAATGACGATGAACATAATGGGTGTATAATGTCTAACTCTCATGGAGATGCTATGGCGGTGTGAGACTCCAAACCTCCCCTCTGTATTTCAGCAGCATCCTTCCCTATCTGTTTGTCTAATCCAGCGGGTGTATTGTAGAGCACAGTAAAGCGTCTGTGATACTGTTGTTGGAACATGCAGTTCCAGAGCCTCTGTTCGTCTCTTTGGCCTATGAGGGCAACCCTTATCTCTTAACAACATGCATCTCAGCCCTCCTCTGGCATACAAATGAAATACTCACTTAGGAGCTGTTTCTCTGCTCTCGCCCTCTCGCTCTCTCGATTTGCTTTCTCTGTCGGCTGTTTCTATCTCTGTCTTCTCTTCTGCTCCCTTTCTCTGTCGAATGTCTCTATCTCTGTCTTCTCTTCTGCTCTCTTTCTCTTCTGTATGCTCCCCTCTGTCTCTGCTCCATCCATCCCTTTCTGACATGTTAATCCTGTTTGAACTTGGAAATGTAGCCATCTTGTATTAGTGCTGTTTGTGTGTATGCCCTCATTTCTCCCTCAAGCGCATTTCATTCAGACTGCTAGTTACTGAGCTGTGCTATCAGTGCTTTGCAAGAGGTGAAACAAAGGTATGTGACTACCATTACCAATCGCAATCAAGTTTCTGACTGAAAAGCCGTTCAAATTTGCCAAAGGCCCATCTCTCTAAAGAAAAGTCCAGCTAACATAATAAAAGTTGTTGCTAACTTGCGAGCATGCTTAGTAAAACAGTCATGTTCTGGGTTCAGTTCTCCCCTAAACTCACTGGAGCTGGTAATTTAAACGACAATAACATGACATTGTTAGGCTCTAATGTGGATTTAAAGTGGCACTGAACACCACGGAGTAACAACACTGAGATGAGGAAGGACAGCACCCTGATAAAGTTGGGTCTGAGAGAGAGGAATTAAAGCGCCATTACATGGTAAGGGACAGTAGCCTTCAAATAGATTGTCAACCATACATGTAGCCTTCCCGCTAAGGGCTTGTATTACTAACATGTCTGTCATCCATGGTTATATTAAAGATAAGATAATGCCTTTATCATCCCTGTGGGGAAATCTTGGTTGCAGTACAGTATATTCAGTGCATTCGGAAAGTATTCAGACCCCTTCCTTTTATCCACATTTTGTTAAGTTACAGCCTTATTCTAAAACGGATTTTAAAAATATATACAGACAAAGCAAACACTTATTTTTTATGGTTGCAAATGTATTATAAATAAAAAACAGAAATATCTTTCCAATGAGACTCAGAATTGAGCTCAGGTGCATCCTGTTTCCATTGATCTTCCTTGAGATGTTTTTTTTACAAATTCATTGAAGTACACCTTTGGTAAAATCAATTGATTGGACGTGATTTGGAAATGCAGACACCAGTCTATATAAGGTCCCACAGTTGACAGTGAATGTCAGAGCAAAAACCAAGCCATGACATCCAAGGAATTGTCTGTAGAGTTCCAAGACAGGATTGCGTCGAGGCACAGATTTGGGGAAGGGTACCAACATTTCTTTGCAGCATTGAAGGTCCCTAAGAACACAGTGGCCTCCGTCATTCTTAAATGGAAGAAGTTTGGAACCACCTAGACTCTTCCTAGAGCTGGCTGCCCAGCCAAACTGAGCAATCAGGGGAGAAGGGCCTTGGTCAGGGAGGTGACCAAGAACCCGATGGTTACTCTGAGAGAGCTCCAGAGTTCCTCTGTGGGGATGGGAGAACCTTCCAGAAGCACTCCACAAATCAGGCCTTTATGATAAAATGGCCAGACGGAAGCCACTCCTCAGTAAAAGGCACCTAAAGGACTCTCAGACCATGAGAAATAAGATTCTCTAGTCTGATGAAACCAAGATTGAGCTCTTTGTCCTAAATGCCAAGTGTCACGTCTGGAGGAAACCAGGCACCATCCCTACGGTGGAGCATGGTGGTGTTTTTCAGCGGCAGAGACTGGGAGACTAGTCAGGATCGAGGGAAAGATGAATGGAGCAAAGTACAGAGAGATCCCTGATGAAAACCTGCTCCAGAACGCTCAGGACCTCATGACTGGGGCAAATGTTTATCTTTCAACAGGACAACGACGCCAAGCACACAGCGAAAACAACGCAGGAGTGGCTTTGGGACAAGTCTCTGAATGTCCTTGAGTGGTCCAGCCAGAGCCTGGACTTGAACTTAGCCAAACATCTCTGGAGAGACCTAAAAATACCTCCCCATCCAACCTGACAGAGCTTGAGGTGATCTGCAGAGAAGACTGGCAGAAACTCCCCAAATACAGGTGTACCAAGCTTGTAGCGTCATACCCAAGAAGACTTGAGTCTGTAATCGCTGTCGAAGGAGCTTCAACAAATTACTGAGTAAAGGTTCTGAATCATGTAAATATGATATATAATTTATTTTTATACATTTGCAAAAACGTATAAAAACCTGTTTTTGTTTCATCATTATGGGGAATTGTGTCTAGATTTATGAGAGGGGGAAAAACGATTTAATCCATTTTAGAATAAGGCTGTAACATAACAAAATGTGCAGAAAGTCAAGGGGTCTGAATACTTTCCAAATGTACTGAATACACTGAGTGTGCAAAAACATTAAGAACACCTTCCTAATATTGAGTCAATATTTGCCCTCAGAACAGCCTCAAATAGTTGGGGCATGGACCCAATATTAGGAAGGTGTTCTTAAAGTTTGTACACTCAGTGTATTCAGTAAATTTGGTGTCGAAAGCGATCATGAAAAACACAGCAGTGTTGCAGTTCTTGACACAAACTGGTGCGCCTGGCAACTGTACTACCAAACCCCATTCAAAGGCACTCAAATCTTTTGTCTTGCCCATTCATCCTCTGAGAAGCAAACACACAGTCCAGGTCTCAATTGTCTCAAGACTTAAAACCTTTCTGGGAATGGGCGCAGTATTGAGTAGTTTGGATGAATATGGTGCCCTATGTAAACTGACTGTTACTCAGGCCCAGAAGCTAGGATATGCATTAGCATGGTAGTATTGGATAGAAAACACTCTAAAGTTCCAAAACTGTTAAAATAATGTATGTGAGTATAACAGAACTGATATGGCAGGTGAAAACCATTTCCATCCAGGAAATGCTATTATTTTGAAATGGCTGTTTTTCCATTGAAAGCCTATCCACCATACAAAGACTTATGACCCAGTTCACGATCCCTATGGCTTCCACGACATGTGGCCAGTCTTTAGGCATTGTTTCAGGCTTTTACTCTGAAAAATGAGGGAGAAACACCACTTTCAATGAGTGGACAGTGGAAATCTCCAGAGATGTTTGCTGCGCGTGACCAGGAGTGCGCCTTTCTTGTTTTTCCTTTTCTATTGATGGAGATATTGTCAGGTTGAAATGTTATTGATTATTCAGACAAAAAACAACCTGAGGATTGATTCTTAACATCGTTTGACATGTTTCTACGAACCTTTATGGTACTTTTTCGTCTGCCTGCTGTGACCGTGCTTTGTGCCAATGGATTACTGAACAAAACGCACCAACAAAACTGAGGTTTTTGTACATAAAGAGGGGCTTTATCGAACAAAACAAACATTTATTGTGTAACATGGAGTCTTGTGAGTGTAAAAATCCTTCTTTAACCGGTCTCCTCCTTTCACCTGCACTGATTGAAATCAAGGGATCATAGCTTTAATTTGGATTCACCTGGTCAGTCTATGTCATGGAAAGAGCAGGTGTTCTTATTGTTTTGTACACTTAGTGTATGAAAACGCATAATCAGGCATAGACATGTACTGACAATAAATGCAGGTAGAAAAGGTGCAGTTCCTGAGAGATCAAGGATTAATCTGTACACTATACACATCAGTACACGCAGTCAACTACAGTGTTAATGGTACCAGCCTTCTTATCCTACTGGTGGTTGGGTTACATTCCACTGGGACAAAGGATTGTCTTGTTCTACTCCTTTTGTGCCCCGGTGCCCTGTAACGCTATACTTAGAGGTAGAGCTCAAACTCCTGGTAAAGAGGATGTCTGGGGTGCATCAATACCTTGTGTGAGGGCTCTCTTGTCATGAATGACCTCCAGACCTGTCTGCTTGACCCCCAGCACCTTACTAAGTTACAGAGTTAACTTTTTGTTATTGTTGCATATTTCTCTGACATGCTACATGTTATGGAAAAGAACAAGTGCTTGGGTTTGTCTGCTCTATAGATCCATTTAGTTTCAGTCGTAATCAGATTACATTATAACCAAAACCATGTTATGATCAGCTACATGGGGTCAGTACATATTAAGATTAGTAATGGAATGCCGAGAGGACATATTTAAAGATGGATCTACGCAACGGAGTAGAACAATGACCTTATTACTGTGTCTGACAGAGAAGGAGATGATTCCATAATGTTATTCATTATGTGAATATACTGTAAATGCTATTCATTAAGCATGTTGCACAGTATTTGTTTTCTCAATGATGTTGCAACTGACTAATCAAAAGAAGAGATGGACAATAACTTTTCTGTGTCATTGTATCATGTATCATGCGCTCATCGTGCAGGCATGTATTTCAGATACAAATAATAATTGTATAGATTCTTGAACTGGATTAGTGAATCAAGTTGCTGTGAAGATTTTCCACTGTTTCATTATTTATGGACTAGAAAATGATTTTTATTTCTGGGCTGACTCTCTTCCGCTTGAACAAAAACTGTGTTCTCTCTCCGATCTAGGATCATCTCCTTCTCGCTTTTCATACTCAACTGAGACTAATTTATTTGATAAGTGAGGCCAGCTACTGTATGCATACTTGATCAGCCACAGCTACATGGTTTTACTTTTTACCATTTTGCTGAGATTTTCTATAATTTAATATTAATAGACTGATGGATGCTGTCAGAAAGTATTCACACCACTTTACTTTGTTCACATTTCCACATTTTATTGTGTTACAGACTGTTTTTAAAATGGATTAAATTCAGATTTTTTTTTTGTCTCTGGCCTACACACAGTAGCTGTAATGTACAAATGAATAAAAAAGAAAAGCTAAAATGTATTTAGTCAATAAGTATTCAACCCTTTCGTCATGACAAACATTTTGCTTAACAAGTCACGTAAGATGCATGGACTCAGTAATAGTGTTTAACATGATATTTTTGCAATAATAGTATTTAACATCATTTTTGAATGACTACCTCATCTCTGTACTGGGGTTTTAATATTTTCCTGGTATTTTACAATTGTTCCATCCCGAGAATAAATCGCTGGATTTGATTAGAGCTTTGATCAGCATGAACATTCCATCCTGAAGCTATCTGAGCCTGATGAGACATATATTAAACTGCACATAACGCACGACACTACACAACACTAAAATATACATTAATTGCTCTATAACGGTGACAAACGGTGCCCACAAATGGCCTACCTAAAGCTGTCCCAACAGCAGTCCCACAATCTTACACCTGGCTATCAGTGGAGCCTTGTCTGGCAGCGAAACAGTTCATTCTGCAACATTTACTGCCTTTAAAAAAAACATCGCTGTTAAGGCTGACTTGCTTAAATAAATGTGGATTCTAATGACATTTAAGATGTACAAACTATGGCATAAGGGGATGACAAGCGGATAAGAGGCAATCCGTAATTCCGATTAAGATATTAATGAGTGAGTTAGGATGGACTTTTAGTTTAGCACTTTTGAAATGTACCGTGACATAATTCAGAACATGGGCATAACACGGTGCCTGACCAGTACGATGCCCTCTCTCTCCACGGTAAGCGCGGGGAGTTGGCGCAGGTCTCCTACCTGCCTTAGCCACACTCCCCGTGTGCCCCCCCAATACATTTTTGGGGCTGCCTCTCGGGCTTCCATGATCATCGTGCCAACTCCATACGCCGGTATCCCTCCTCACACTGCTCCAGAAAATCCCAGGCGGGCTCCGGCACTCTCCCTGGGTCGACCGACCACCTGTTTATCTCCTCCCAAGTAGTGACATAGTCCAGATCTCGCTCCCATGTCCAGGGGTCCTGATATCGCTATTCTGTAACGATTGTCTTCGTTAGAAAGAGAGGAGGACCAAAATGCAGCGTGATGATTATCAATTTTTTAATGGGATACTTAAAGAACGTACAAAAACAATGAACCGACAAAAAAGAACGAAGACAAAACAGTCCCATAACGTGAATACCAACACAGGAACACTGGAAACAGGAACAATCACCCACACCCCACAATACAAAACAGGCAAATATGATTGGTAAATATGGTTACCAATCAGAGACAACGACTAACACCTGCCTGTGATTGAGAACCATATCAGGCCAAACACATAGAAACAGACAAACTAGACATACAACGTAGAATGCCCACTCATATCACACCCTCACCAAAAAAAACATAGAAACAAACAACGCAAACTATGGTCAGAGTGTGACACTTTCACGATTTGCCCAAATGTACCTGGGTGACTTCACACTAAATGTCCTGTAGCTCGCTCATAGTTCAAGTTATCCGTCTGAAACTTTGCACATTCACTGCTTCCTTCTTGTGTACACCATCAGAATTCTCTTGCATTTCAAAGATGGTGGTAGAATTTTTTTGTTTTTTGGGGGTATTTTCTTCTACCAGATCTATTGTGTTATATTCTCTTACATTCAGTTCACATTTCCACAAACTTCAAAGTGTTTCCTTTCAAATGGTTTGAAGAATATACATATCCTTGCATTAGGGCCTGAGCTACAGGCAGTTAGATTTGGGTATGTCATTTAGGAGAAAATTGAAAAAAAGGGGGCTATCTTAACTTTTGGCAGCAATTACAGCATCGAGTCTTCTAGGGTATGATGCGACAAGCTTGGCACAGCGTTTCTTCCATTGTTCTCTGCAGATCCTCTAACGCTCTGTCGGAATGTTGCTGCAAAGCTATTTTCAAGTCTCTCCAGAGATGTTCGATTGGGTTCAAGTCCGGGCTCTGGCTGGGCCACTCTAGGACATTCAGAGACATGTTCCAAAGCCACTCCTACGTTGTCTGTGTGCTTAGGGTCATTGTCCTATTGAATCTTTGTCCCCAGTCTGAGGTCCAGAGTGCTCTGGAGCAGGCTTTCATCAAGGATCTCTCTTTACTATGCTTTGTTAATATTTTACTTGTTCCTGACTAGTCTCCCAGTCTCTGCCAATAAAAAAACATCCCCACAGCACGATGCTGCCACCACCATGCTTCACTGTAGGTTCTGATGTCTTTGAGCTCTACGGACAATTCCTTCGTCCTCATGGCTTGGTTTTTGCTGTGACATGCACTGTCAACCTTATATAGACAGGTGTGCCTTTCTAAATCATGTGCCATCAATTGAATTTACCACAGGTGGACTCCAATGAAGTTGTAGAAACATCTCAAGGATGATCAATGGAAACAGGATGCACCTGAGATCAATTTCGAGTCTCATGAATACTTATGTAAAAACCTGATGAGGAAAAAAAGGAATTTAATCAATTTTAGAATAAGGCTGTAACGTAACAAAATGTGGAAAAAGAGAAGTGGTCTGAATATTTTCCGAAGGCACTATACAGTACATGTCTGTCATTGTACAACCCCATGCCATGATTAAATAGAGAACAAACACACCAATCATTTCTTTAAAGAATTAAAGCTAAATACCAATATTTCTAAAAATGTATACAAGGCATTTTGGAATTTA
Organism: Oncorhynchus gorbuscha; assembly: GCF_021184085.1. Classification (NCBI taxonomy): domain Eukaryota; kingdom Metazoa; phylum Chordata; class Actinopteri; order Salmoniformes; family Salmonidae; genus Oncorhynchus; species Oncorhynchus gorbuscha. The sequence continues at coordinate 238,290 of NW_025744371.1, read as the reverse complement.
ATTTCAAATTTGAATTATATATTATATCGCTATGTATCCTATTTATAGGATAAATAGCCTTTTGATGCCACATTCAAACATTGTAGAATGACAGTCAATAATACACCATCCACCAACAAACCACCATGACACACCAGTGATCTAACATGGTAATAATGATGTTGATACTGTAGTGATTAGGAAGCCAGAGGCCAGGGAACTCTATTTGTAACAGAGCGTACCTCCCAATTGGCACCCTATACCCCATATAGTGCACTGCTTAGGAAGGAATAGGGTGTCATTTGGGACAGATACAGATTCACACAGCCACAGCACCAGCCCAACTTTGATTAACTTTATTTTCCATCATCGTACACAATTAGTTAGTAAGTTAGCTTCCTCGGGATTAAAGATAAAAGAGTGGATTCAAATAGTGTCATTTGGCAGAAGCATGTTTCTAATCACGCATTAGCGGCCTTCATAATAACATGGAGAATGGAGATGATGATGAGTATGTTGTCTCTCTCTCGCACACATTCTCCGTCGCTGTAATTCTCACAGTTCATGCATGCAAATCACCCAGATGGAATTAGTGGTGGAGGGTTGGGGGGGTTGGGGGGAGTGAGGGATGTGTCATGAGGGGTCCACATCTTTGTGGAACATAAGTCCCATTTATCCCAAATTAGGATGGGTGCGGCTGTGCGCCCCTTTGATGTTCCTCTAGGCAGGGGGCTAGGGGGCTGGGGGGTGTTGAAGGGGATGAGTAGGGGAAGGAGAGGTGGTATTGCTGGAGCACAAGCAGATGGTGATGAAATGGACTCATACACATACACACGTACACACATACACACATATACACACATATACACAAGGATAGAGCTACATGGAACAGTGGTACATCCACTATCCTTCTCCTATGTTCACAATTGAGAAATAATGTATCTGATTTGAGATCAGTAAATATTTCCGATGTCAGAGTAGTTTGAAACGGTAGAAAAATCTGTGTGGGTTGGTGTCTTCAGATCAATGACAGTTAACAAATGCATAAAATAAACATTTACACATTAAATACATTCGAAATGACAGAATAATACTGATGTAGGATCTTAATTTGAGACAGTTTGCTACGGCAGGAATAGAATCATGCAGCAACGGGAAATGTGAATTATCATGTGGATTATAATTCATTATTTTGTGTAGTGGTTGATCCATTTTTCATCAGGGCAAATCAAGTCTGACATTTTAAAGTGGAAATGACAAACTTTAGAAGCCTTTTTAAACCTTGAATATGCTGCAAATGTGCATTTCCTGCTTTGCAGGAAAATTCTCAACAACAAAAGAGTGGTTACATTAAGATCCTACATCTGTACATCTGTGCTGATCTTCAGCTGTTGGTAATGATCGGTTGGGGAACAATTCACATTTAGGGATCTGAAGAATTGCTTTTGACATACTTCCAGGAATTAACAGAGGTTTACAGCATGGTTGATGAATAGTACAGTTCTAAAGTAGGTAGTACAGTTCTAACTATAGGTAGAAGCACACTATGTTATGACCAAATGAAGTGACCTGGACTGACTGACCAGTCCCATGGCAGACAAGGGATTTAATCTTCCTCTTCTGATTCATCCTCAAATCCTTTCATAGGTGGTAGCAGAGCGCAGAATAATGAAATTGTGGTGATGTTAATAAATGTTCTTTATGCATTTTATCCTCTCTTTCTATCTCCAGGAATATGATGATGGATACGGGACAGCTTACGATGACCAGGGTTATGACTCCTACGACACTAGTTACAGCAATCAAGGACAGAAGTAAGAGTCCGTTTCCTGTTTCTCAGGGCTGTACCTAAATGTATTCCCCGGGTCTCCTTGTCATCCTAACCCATGTTTTAGCAAGACAAAACTATAGATATAGTACATATTATTGGTGTACACCCTCATTCTTTATTAGTTAAATAGGGGGTTAAAGGATACGTGGGTGGGAAAATCAAGTGGACCCTATAAGGATTTGTCTTAATAAAAAATACATTGTTTGTCAGAGGTTGTTGGCAGTATATTGCATCAATGCTTTACATCAGATTAACCTGTTAGCATGCTCGTTCTCCATTAGCAGCTTGTGAACCTACACATCAGATTAGCATGCTAGTTCTCCATTCGCATCCCTATCCCTATAATAGCATGGTAGTTCTCCAAGTAACAGCATGTGAACTAGAGGTCTTCACAAATCGGGTCGGATCCTGCTCGTTGGCCACGGGCTTGGAATCTGTGTGAACATTTGTGAAATACACACCAGATCTGAAATTATATTTGAAGAGTTTAGTTCCTAAACAACAGAAATGTAAATTGCACTCAATAACATTTTATGTTTACAGTTTGTTCTCTTAAATTATTGTCAGGGGGTCGGTCCCCTTCCATCAAACCAAATATGTCAATATCATTGTGACAAAACGACATATTTGCTTCATGAAAACCAGCTACTGCGCACTTCACATGATGCGGGGTGAAATGGGCAATATGCCTACTTGTTGTGGGCGAGGAGGAGGACATGACTCGAGTCAAGTGTGATGTAAGATGTTTGACTCATTGAGGTGCTAGACTGATAGCGCTAGGCTTATCTGCAGAAAATATTGCATTTCCTAATGTTGAAAGGCTACCATTTTCTTGATTGTGTATGGCATGGATAAGTATAAGGAATATCAGGAAAACTTTCCCCTTCAATTATGAGTATTTTATTAACTCTCCGGGTGGTAGCCGTGAATGACTTTTCTATCAAACCCACATCCAAACCAATCTCAGGCTGTATTGGCGAATTCTGTAGGCCTAGAGGATTATGTACATTTAATTTAGAATTTAAAAAAAATGGTGCTGTTATAAAGAGTTGGATCTGAGTTATAGAAATAGCCTACAAAAATAGGGAATACTAACCTAGAAATACAAATCCCAATTGTTGGTAATGACACAGAATATAAATAGGAGACTCCTTCTGTAGCCTATTCCAAATTGAAAATCATGCTTGCTGATCAGACCTTTGCCTACCGTTAGTCTAAATCGATGTTTATCAAAACAGTTGAATTGGCTGGATTGTAATGTTGCTCAGTAAAATAATCAGCTGCTCTCAGTCTTGCAAGCGATGGTCATCACAAAAAGAAATCATCCTGCTCAAATATTTGGTCAACAGAAATAAGGAAAACATTTCTGAAAATGAAATCTCCATCTAACTATAGGGATGTCATTATGAAAACAGCATCCATCTGTCGGTAATGATCGGCTGGGGAACAATTCACATTTAGGGATTAGAATGACTTTTGATAGCATTCCAAGAATCAACGGAGATACAAAAACATTTCATAGAAAGAAACGAGGTCATGAATATTATAGTTCTGAAGGAGAACGAGATAGTTCTGAATTATAGATACTGTAGAGAAACATCCTTTACATCATGACCAACAGAAATGAAACAACCTCTAATAGATTGAACTCTAATGGAACATACGGAGGGGCGACCAGAACAGCCAGGAATGAACAGTGCACGACTTAGTGCCAACATAGAAGAACCAGTTTGGGGGCTCAGAGTGAGATTGAGGGGAAACAAGCTTTTGAACTAAATAATGTTAATAGCTGTCTTTTTATTGTAACTTCTCAATCTGATGTCCTGTCATGACGTATTTTAACCACAATGCCATAGTTTGACAAATACCAGTGAATCCCGGCCATTGTTGCCTCATGAAGCCCAAATGGCTGTTTGGTTGTTTGGATCTATGTAACAGCAACAGAAGACCATGCAGCTACATGGCTGTTTGGTGTCCTATAGCTCTATGCAATACAAACCAGGGGTTGGAACCGGGTCAGGGAACAGAACCAACATTTTTCGAGGAACAGAATCAGAACCAGGAACAAAAGTGATCTATACTGTTCTGGAACATGGGAACCAGTTATTAAAATGATGTTATGTTCCGGGCATTTATGTTCCATGTTTTTATTTTAATTCTGGTGCCACTCTGCACACACAAGCTTGTTAGCTAGCTAGCTATCTCTAGTGCAACGTTAAGCCAACTCTCGGAAGTTCAAAGACATTCAAAGTTCCTTCATAGAAACCGCTCCTCTGTAGGTATAATTCTGTGGGCCTAATTCAGATTATACATGTCATAAGATGGCCAGCACTTCAAGTCAAGCCTCCTACTCCACCCTCTCTCGTTCTCTCCCAACTCACAAAATGTCACTTGTCTCTCCAATGCACCTAAACAACTATAACCCAATTGGTCACGTGATATAATGATTTTTTATTTTATTTCACATTTTTAAAAAGGAACAGAAAGGAACAATATAAACCGGTACTTTTTGGGGGTTCGAACTGGTTCAGAACTATTTTTTGCTAGTCGGAACAGTGAAAGGGAACCCCAACAAATAATGGTTCTGTTCAGAATGAGACAATTGGGAAATAATGTCCATTCCAACCCCTGATAGAAACAGAAGACCCTGCAACTAAACGCACAGAATTGATTTTCTCATATCAAGGGAGTGATCACCCTCACCATGTCACTTCAGGTCAAAGGACTTTGCTATGGCACGTTGGCTTGTTTGCTGCCATCTCTCTCTTTTATCGGTCCTGCATCAGGGATGCTTCCCAAATGACACCATATTCCCTATATAGCACATTACTTTTGACTCTGCTCAAAAGTAGTACACTAAATAAGGAATAGGACACCATTTGGGATGCATCCCTGCTGTTGTCACACCATCTTCCCTCCTCTCCTTTATTCTGTATGTTCTGCTTGCATGGGCAGTTTCAAAGGCCTGATTGTTGCTGCACTTAAGATGTCAAAAATCGCATTAGTGGCAGCTGTAAGGGGGGTAAAGGAGAGAGAAAAAAAGAACATATTAGGCTGTCCCATGCTTTGTGAGGAGGGATGGTTGATGTTTTCTTTTGTGGCCGTGTCAGGATATATGTCGCCAAGGCCAGGCAGCCTACATCTCTCACACACTCTCTCTCTTGGGATGGCAGGTAGCCTGGCTGTTAAGAGCATTGGGCCAGTAATCAAACGTTTGCTGGTTCGAACACCCCAGCAGAAAAAAAAATGTTTTGCCGAACTGCCCTTGAGCAAGGCATTTAACCCCCAACAACAACTGCTACCCGGGCACTGATGACGTGGACATTGTTTAAGGTATCCTCCTGCGGAGGGGTTGTGTTAAATGTGGAAGATATATATTTTTGAATGCATTCAGTTTTGCAACTGACTAGGGCCCATGTGTCAATCTCATTCCACGCAGGGCCGAGTGTCTGCAGGTTTTTGCTCCTTCCTTGGACTTGATTAGTAAAGGTAACTGATTAGTAACTGATTAGTAAAGAACTCCCCTCACCTGGTTGTCTGGGTCTTAATTGAAAAACCAGAAGACACTAGTCCCTCCTTGGAATGAGTTTGACACCCGGGCCTTAGGGCCAGAGTCTCTGCCCCCCCACTCCCTCCCCCTCTGTCCTCTATGTAGTTGGGGTACATCTTAAAGGGGGGTACATCTTAAAGCCTGCCTGCCTGCCTGCCTGTTAGATCTGCAGAGAGGCAGAGGGAGTCACTGGGGTTAGGCTGGCCCTGAGCCCTGGTGTCTATCTGCAGCCATGTGGTGAATAATCACAGAGGCTTAAGGCAGAAGACAAATGGAGTCCATCATGTAGAGGCTTGGTGGGATGTGTGTGTGCTTGGTGGGGTGTGTGTGTGCTTGGTTTGGTGTGTGTGTGCTTGGTGGGGTGTGCTTGGCTCTGTTCTGCCCAGAGGCATGATGCTAGACTCAAAGAGATTTTGAGATCTGTTGTCTGGTTAGAAATGGGGTGCGTCCCAAATGGCACCCTATTCCCATTATAGTGCACTACGTTTGATCAGAGCCCATATGGTAGTAGTGCAAAAGTAGTGCACTATATGGAATAGGGTGTCATTTGAGACACTCACTTAGGCTGACTAATGGGCTACCAGACTTTACAGCGTCTTCCTCCTGAGACACACTAGTCAGTTTATTTACTTATTTTTGTTGACTTATTTAAGTCTCAGAACTGCCTAGAACCTTTTTTTTTGAGCGTAGGTTGTTTATCATCTACATGATCATGTACATCTCTTGAAATTTCTTAGAACATGACAGTGTGTTGTTTAAAGTGTAGTCGGATGATTGCAACCAGCCTGCTTTTTATACTCTCAGAATGTGTTTTTACTCTCAGTGGGTATTTGTAAATATATACAGTACACTGCAGTACACCCCCTGTTTACAGGACCTACTAGTAATCTTTTTAATGTCTCAGAATCAAATACATAATTTTTCAATCAAAATAATCACTATTTCATAGGAAAATGTATTATTAAGAAATATTGTTAACCAGACAAGACCCTTTGAGTTCTTCTTTCACCTGTAGAGTAACAGCCTTCATAGACGCTAGCAGCCCTTTTGACGATACACCATATTAGGTTTATTAGGTACACCCACTTAGTACCGGGTCGGACCCCCCTTTGCCTCCAGAACAGCCTGAATTCTCCAGGGCATGGGTTCTACAAGGTGTGGTGTTCAAACATTGCTCAATTAGTGTAAAGGGACCTAGCGTGTGCTAGGAAAAATATTCCCCACACCATTACACTACCGCCACCCCCACACCATTCTCCTTCAACCTCTCTCATCAACGACCTGTTTGCACCCGAAGGACTGCCTCTGACTGGATGTTTTTTGTTTGTCGCACCATTTTCGCACAGACTTTCTTGTTTCCTAAACCGTTTACCACACTGCAAAGCCAGTGTGTACAGTAAATACAGTACAATACTGCGGTCTATAGTGCATACGGTACAGAACATTTCCTTTTTAAGGTCATCCAATTTAGATCTGCTGATGGACAAAAGGTACAGCCCTGTTTTACCCCGGAGCCCAATCTCAGCTTGAGCAGGTCAGAGTGGTAGCAGGGCTGGAACAGGGAAGGACCCAGGGGAGTGTTAGACTGGCTCCATGGACAAGACGTCTCCCTAACAATGCCTCACAGAGCCTGAGGAGCTCACTGCACAGTCACCAACCACATCAGAGCCCTGGCTGGGCGGCAGGCAGGCAGGACTTCACTGGCTGCAGGATAACAAGCAGAGCAATTTACTACAGTTGGTTTCTCCAGTGTCTCTAGTATGATATCAGCCCTTATGCCTGGCGGGGAAAGAGGGTAACCATTCTGGAGAGTTTGTTTTGGGAATTCTGGGCAAATACACTGTATGTCTACTATACTGTAGACATAATTGAGCCGGACATACTATTCCTGCTAAATACAAGATATGTAACTTGTTTTCAAATTGTAATTGCTGATAATAACCTAAACAACATTGTATAACATATTTAGTCAACAGGAATGTAGCAGATCCACATTGAAAGGAAATAAGAAACGGTTCACAACCTTGAAACATGAGACTTTTAGCTAAACGGTGGTTCTTCTCAGTAGTTCGGAGACATTTACATGTTTCAGAAGAGAGGGAAAGCCTGGAGGAACATCTTGGAACGCCAAATCAGCATGACATCCATGGCAGCTTCAGCACCAGTCAATAGCGGTCAATCTTCGGTATGAGCGCCATCATAGCCTTTTTTCTACGGCATTTAATACACCGACCCAACCCAACGTTATTATTACCTGAAGCCAGGTCAGTAGATGTGTGGCTATTATTAAGCAGTTGGAAGGTCAGCTGAATGGAGAGACTGAAGGAGAATAACTTTCATTGTGTTAGCAGATAGGGGGTGATCTCCCTGTAGGTAAATGAGGAGGATGACAGGTGTTGCTCTGGGTGAGGTCATACAGAGGTTGGACACACACAGATCGGTTTGGATCAGAGTGTTATTTCATTCCTGACACCTATAATACTACAGGGGCCTCTCGCCTCTTCCCTTCCTCTTCCTCTTCCCTGGCTCGTCAGCCTGCTCCCACAGGGCCGTGGTTACAGGGAGGAGGGCCGCGGTTACTGGGCTAGCTGTGACAGCATTTTAAAGGGCAGACACATCCCCTAGGAACAGTTGTAAAACTCAATACAGGAGACAAGTGTGGAGGTGTGGAGGTAAAAGGTAGCACAGAGCACAGGGGACTTGTGGAGATAGCAGCGAAGGGGAGAGAACCATTCTGAGGTAGGACAGAGCACAGGGGACTTGTGGAGATAGCAGCGAAGGGGAGAGAACCATTCTGAGGTAGCACAGAGCACAGGGGACTTGTGGAGATAGCAGCGAAGGGGGGAGAACCATTCTGAGGTAGGACAGAGCACAGGGGACTTGTGGAGATAGCAGCGAAGGGGAGAGAACCATCAGAGCACAGGGGACTTGTGGAGATAGCAGCGAAGGGGGGAGAACCATTCTGAGGTAGCACGGAGCACAGGGGACTTGTGGAGATAGCAGCGAAGGGGAGAGAATCATTCTGAGGTAGGACAGAGCACAGGGGACTTCTGGAGATAGCAGCGAAGGGGAAATAACCATCAGAGCACAGGGGACTTGTGGAGATAGCAGTGAAGGGGAGAGAACCATCAGAGCACAGGGGACTTGTGGAGATAGCAGCGAAGGGGAGAGAACCATTCTGAGGTAGGACAGAGCACAGGGGACTTCTGGAGATAGCAGCGAAGGGGAGAGAACCATTCTGAGGTAGGACAGAGCACAGGGGACTTGTGGAGATAGCAGCGAAGGGGAGAGAACCATCAGAGCACAGGGGACTTGTGGAGATAGCAGCGAAGGGGAGAGAACCATCAGAGCACAGGGAACTTGTGGAGATAGCAGCGAAGGGGAGAGAACCATCAGAGCACAGGGAACTTGTGGAGATAGCAGCGAAGGGGAGAGAAGCATCAGAGCACAGGGAACTTGTGGAGATAGCAGCAAAGGGGAGAGAACCATCAGAGCACAGGGGACTTGTGGAGATAGCAGTGAAGGGGGCAGAACCATTCTGAGGTAGGACAGAGCACAGGGGACTTGTGGAGATAGCAGCGAAGGGGAGAGAACCATCAGAGCACAGGGGACTTGTGGAGATAGCAGCGAAGGGGAGAGAACCATCAGAGCACAGGGGACTTGTGGAGATAGCAGCGAAGGGGAGAGAACCATCAGAGCACAGGGGACTTGTGGAGATAGCAGCGAAGGGGAGAGAACTATCAGAGCACAGGGGACTTGTGGAGATAGCAGCGAAGGGGAGAGAACCATCAGAGCACAGGGGACTTGTGGAGATAGCAGTGAAGGGGGCAGAACCATTCTGAGGTAGGACAGAGCACAGGGGACTTGTGGAGATAGCAGCGAAGGGGAGAGAACCATCAGAGCACAGGGGACTTGTGGAGATAGCAGCGAAGGGGAGAGAACCATCAGAGCACAGGGGACTTGTGGAGATAGCAGTGAAGGGGAGAGAACCATTCTGAGGTAGCACGGAGCACAGGGGACTTGTGGAGATAGCAGCGAAGGGGAGAGAACCATTCTGAGGTAGGACAGAGCACAGGGGACTTCTGGAGATAGCAGCGAAGGGGAGAGAACCATTCTGAGGTAGGACAGAGCACAGGGGACTTCTGGAGATAGCAGTGAAGGGGAGAGAACCATTCTGAGGTAGGACAGAGCACAGGGGACTTCTGGAGATAGCAGCGATGGGGAAATAACCATTCTGAGGTAGGACAGAGCACAGGGGACTTGTGGAGATAGCAGCGAAGGGGAGAGAACCATTCTGAGGTAGGACAGAGCACAGGGGACTTGTGGAGATAGCAGCAAAGGGGACAGAACCATTCTGAGGTAGGACAGAGCACAGGGGACTTGTGGAGATATCAGCAAATGGGAGAGAACCATTATGAGGTAGGACAAAGCACAGGGGACTTGTGGAGATAGCAGCGAAGGGGAGAGAACCATTCTGAGGTAGGACAGAGCACAGGGGACTTGTGGAGATAGCAGCGAATGGGAGAGAACCATTCTGAGGTAGGACAGAGCACAGGGGACGTGGAGATAGCAGCGAAGGGGAGAGAACCATTCTGAGGTAGGACAGAGCACAGGGGACGTGGAGATAGCAGCGAATGGGAGAGAACCATTCTGAGGTAGGACAGAGCACAGGGGACGTGGAGATAGCAGCGAATGGGAGAGAACCATTCTGAGGTAGGACAGAGCACAGGGGAGAGAACAGTTATGGATGTCTGAATGGCAAGTCTTGGTGGGTCGTCCACCAACAGTATGTGAACAGAGAACCAATGTAGACCACCATGGTGTGAATCAGTTGTGGAAAGTACCCGAGAAATCAGAGTTTTACTATAGAAACGTACAGATCTAGGCATGAATAGGCCTAGGAAATATGTGGCTGGTATTTCAGGCTTTGCAAACACACAGAAGTACATTAGTTCAAGAGAGTTAATTAGTTCAACACAATGTAATTGATTTCTATCTAAGGAACAGAGGTCATGCAGTTCTCTGATGGGTACTTTCTGTAATAACTTTACTCGTTTGATCCTTTTAATATTGTTCTAATTCAGTTCTCAGCAGTTTGTAACATTTGTTTTGACAGGCAACGTCAGTCTTTTGCCCTAATTTGTTTCAGAGCTGGAGATATTTTAATGTTGTAAGGCCTAACGAGAGTTTTTGCTGCTGTCTCAAGTGTTGTCTTGGAAAGATTCCAGACACTCTCAGAATGATGTCAGTTTATAGCATCGGAGAGAATATGATGAAAAACTTGAGGATGAACCCCAAATGGAAACCTGTTCTATATATAATGCACTTACTTTGACCAGAGCCCTATGCACCCTAGTCAAAAGTAGTACACTATATAAGGGATAGGATGTCCTTTGGGGATATAACCTCAGTCTATATGTTGGGCTGTAATAACGTTGCAGTCACCTGCCCATCTGTTCACCAAGACACAATCTGAGGTGAATTTGAATGTAATATGGATGACTTACCATTCAGTCCTTCTGACATCGCAGTAAGGGTCCAACATTGATTATTGCATACGCAATCAGCTGTGGAGACAAGTAATCAACAGCATATCCCTGAGGGAGTTTTCAAAAACAATTACACCATTCTCATTTTGGATAATATACAGGACACATTCTCCCAAGTACAGTTCCTTTTCTGTCTGTTTATGTTTTAATCTATTTTTGTCTGGTTTTGCTTTTTGCTGTATTTCTTTCAGAGCCTTAATCGCCTCTCTCAGTACAAGAGACGTCACTACAGTCCCTGGTTTGAATCCAGGCTGTATCACATCCGGCCGTGATTGGGAGTCCCATAGGGCGACGGACAATTGGCCCAGGGCCCTCATTGTTATTAAGAATTTGTTCTTAACTGACTTGCCTGGTTAAATATATAAATATATATATATATATGTCAATATGAAGGTAGTCATGTCATTTTTCATAGTCTGAGAGTGAAGGATATCCTTTATCAAAATGAGTTATTTCGCTATCAAAATTATGTTAAATGCTCGCTATCTAATTAATATTTCCCCCTGAATGTTCTTCCTCCTGCATTGGAAAACCTATGAAATATTTAGTGTCTCCTCTCCCCTGGATATGACTGCTGACTATAGATTGTTATTCTCAGTACCTCTGGATCCTCTCTAAATGTCCTAGCAGATCTCTGCAGGTTTATCACAGAGCAACATAAGAGCAATGGCTGTGTAAGAAAACAAAGTCCACCAGGGACATGTACTACATCACTCAGATGTAACATCACCATCTGTTTATTGGCGCAGCAAACGACAACATCAGTACATAGGATCAGCCATTTATAGAGGATACCTGTAAACCTGAGAGCCAGGCGGTAGGTGTACCTGTGGACGAGCAGGTCTGGAGTCAGATTCCATGATTCCTGATCATGAGACAAGGTATCCTCTATAAATGGTTTGTTTGTTTGAGATTGTCTGTAGTGGGACTGAGGCTGGGACTGGGGCTGAGGCTGGGACTGGGACTGGGGCTGAAGCTGGGACTGGGACTGAGGCTGGGGCTGAGGCTGGGGCTGGGGCTGAGGCTGGGGCTGAGGCTGGGACTGGGGCTGAGGCTGAAGCTGGGACTGAGGCTGGGACTGGGACTGGGACTGAGGCTGGGGCTGGGACTGAGGCTGGGGCTGGGGCTGGGGCTGGGGCTGGGGCTGAGGCTGGGGCTGAGGCTGGGACTGGGACTGGGGCTGGGGCTGAGATGGGGCTGTACCCCATAGTGTTTTGGTCAAAAGTAGTGCACTATATAGAGAATAGGGTGCCATTTGTGACACATATTTTGTGTTTGTCTTGAACTAGCAGGAGACTAAAAATCTATTTTTTAAATATTTGAAGCCAGAGATTTAAACACCCAGCTTACTAAAGTGGTCTCTGGGTTTCTACTTGAGATATAAACACCCAGCATAGTACAGTGGTCTCTGGGTTTCTCCTTGAGATATAAACACCCAGCATAGTACAGTGGTCTCTGGGTTTCTACTTGAGATATAAACACCCAGCATAGTACAGTGGTCTCTGGGTTCCTACTTGAGATATAAACACCCAGCATAGTACAGTGGTCTCTGGGTTCCTACTTGAGATATAAACACCCAGCATAGTACAGTGGTCTCTGGGTTCCTCCTTGAGATATAAACACCCAGCATAGTACAGTGGTCTCTGGGTTTCTCCTTGAGATATAAACACTCAGCATAGTACAGTGGTCTCTGGGTTTCTCCTTGAGATATAAACACCCAGCATAGTACAGTGGTCTCTGGGTTTCTCCTTGAGATAGAAACACCCAGCATAGTACAGTGGTCTCTGGGTTTCTCCTTGAGATATAAACACCCAGCATAGTACAGTGGTCTCTGGGTTCCTCCTTGCTCCTCTCCATCATTAGCTGTTAATAAATGTTTACATGCTTGTGATTAAAACAACATAAAATATAAATTAAGTTGGGATTGTTTCAGTTCCTGACATGTTTCCAGCCACATTCCATTTGTGACTATTTATATAAACTTAGCATAAAAAGAAACGTCCCTTTTTCAGGACCCTGTCTTTCAAATATAATTTGTAAAAATCAAAATAACTTCACAGATCTTCATTGTAAAGGGTTTAAACACTGTTTCCCATGCTTGTTCATTGAACCATAAGCAATTAATGAACATGCACCTGTGGAAAGGTCATTAAGACACTAACAGCTTACAGACGGTAAGCAATTAAGGTCACAGTTATGAAAACTTAGGACACTAAAGAGGCCTTTCTACTGACTTTGAAAAACACCAAAAGATAGATGCCCAGCGTCCCTGCTCATCTGCGTGAACGTGCCTTAGGCATGCGGCAAGGACGCATGAGGACTGCAGATGTGGCCAGGGCAATAAATTGCAATGTCCGTACTGTGAGACGCCTAAGAAAGCGCTACAGGGAGACAGGACGGACAGCTGATCGTCCTCGCAGCGGCAGACCACATGTAACAACACCTGCAAAGGATTGGTACATGCGAACATCACACCTGCTGCGGGACAGGTACAGGTTGGGAACAACAACTGCCCGAGTTACACCAGGAACACACAAACCCTCCATCAGTGCTCAGACTGTCCACAATAGGCTGAGACAGGCTGGACTGAGGGCTTGTAGGCCTGTTGTAAGGCAAGTCCTCACCAGACATCTCAGACAACAATGACATCTACGGGCACAAACCCGCTGTCGCTGGACCTGACAGGACTGGCAAAAAGTGCTCTTCGCTGACGAGTCGCAGTTTTGTCTCACCAGGGGTGATGGTCGGGTTCGCGTTAATCGTCGAAGGACTGAGCGTTACATCGAGGCCTGGACTCTGGAGCGGGATCGATTTGGAGGTGGAGGGTCCGTTATGGTCTGGGCTGAGCTTGTGCATTACAGGGAAGACATCCTCCTCCCTCATGTGGTACTTTTCCTGCAGGCTCATCCCGACATGACCCTCCAGCATGACAATGCCAGCATCCATACTGCTTGTTCCTTGTGTGATTACCTGCAAGACAGGAATGTTCGTGTTCTGCCATGACCAGAGAAGAGCCCGGATCTCAATCCCATTGAGCACGTCTGGGACCTGTTGGATTGGAGGGTGAGGGCTCGGGCCATTCCCCCCATGAATGTCCGGAAACTTGCAGGTGCCTTGGTGGAAGTGTGGGGTAACATCTCACAGCAAGAACTGGCAAATATGTTGCAGTCCATGAGGAGGAGATGCACTGCAGTACTTAATGTAGCTGGTGGCCCCACCAGATACTAACTGTTATTTTTTATTTTATTGACCCCCCCTTTGTTCAGGGACACATTATTCCACATGTCTGTGGAACTTGTTCAGTTTATGTCTCAGTTGTTGAATCTTGTTATGTTCATACAAATATTTACACATGTTAAGTTTGCTGAAAGTAAACGCAGTTGACAGTGAGAGAATGTTTTTTTTTATTGTTGCTGAGTTTAGTGTTAATTGATGCTTTTTAATACATGCCATTTAGCAGACAATTTTATGAAAAGCGAATTACAGTCAGGCATGCATGCATTTTATGTATGGGTGATCCCAGGAATCAAACCCGCTACTCTGTCATTACGAGCACCATGCTCTACCAATTGAGCTACAAAGGGCCACTATAAAAGTGCTCGGAGGCGTTTGACTGTGCCATTTGGGATACAACCTGTATTTTACTTGAAGCAGTTTGTTTCACCTGGATCGTTGCCCTTCAGGGGGGAGCTGAGGCCTGAGGACTCACTGACCAGACCATGGTAATAGAGGAGAAAAGGACATTGGTAGAGAGAGGCTATGTGTGAGGATATTGACAAAATGTCAACCCAGAAATTAGAGGTGCCTAACAGCTTTGGGAGTCCTCCTCTCGTCCTTGTGAAAGGGGAAAGCTTTGACTTGGCAGCTCTCTGAGGACCTGACAGCAGCTATTGGTCCTCGTAGCCTTTAGCTTTACACCAACAGGAAGGATAAGCCGCTTGTTTAGCCCCTCAGCTTCCCAGGGCGTACTCTAGCGGAACGGTGTGTAGTTGAGTGTATATTCAGAGGGGTTCCTCTCTGGGAAGAATATACCCCAGTATGGAGACATGGTGTGAAATCAAATTACCACACACCATGTCAGGTGTTTCATAGTGTACAAGACACAGAAAGAGAGAACATGCATTCATTTGCTGCATCTCTTTCTCTCTCTTGCGCTCTCTCTCCTTCACCCTCCACATCTACCCACCTTCTCTCTCCTTCACCCTCCACATCTACCCCCCCCCTCTCTCTCTCTCGCTCTCTGTCTCTCTCTCTCTCTCTCTCTCTATCACTCTGTCTCTCTTTCTCTCTGCCTGTGTCTCTCTCTCTGTCTCTCTCTCTGTCTCTCTCTCTGTCTCTCTCTCTGTCTCTCTCTCTGTCTCTCTCTCTGTCTCTCTCTCGGTTTCTCTCTCTAAAGCCATGACGAGTGGTGTCAGGTATATATAAGCAGCTGGACACCAGTGTAAGACTCACAGTGGTACCTCTGCTGTGAGGGTTGATTGGAAAACCACACACTCTGAATAACAAAGTCTGGTTTCTCTTTGTGGACACAGAGCATAAATATTCACTCACATCTTAGCAGGGGTCCAGTTTAGATAAGAGGAAAAAGCCTGCCTTTGTTTCTGCTGTTATTGTTCCCTGGTTGAGTCATGAGCTGTGTGAGCAATGCAATCTTCATGCCAAGTCAATGATCTCCCCGGGGAAGAAACCCAACATCAATGCCTTTTCTGGACAATGTCTCAAGCAGACATTTATAGATCCACAACTATAGACGTTTCCCCCTTCCCCCCTCCGTCCCCTAATATGAATTTGTTCATGTCAGCTTGTGCCTTTAAGTTTCTTTAAAAAAAACTATCAACATGCTGCCAATCAAAGTTGAATAGTGATTAAGTGCTTTGAAACGCGAAAATCATAAAAGTCATCCTTTTTTGTTGATCTGGTGTACAGCTGGGCCTTTAGTGTCACCTCCAGCACTAAACCAGAGAGAGGAGGGGTAAGCCCCAGACTGACAGGCACGGAGACCAGGGCCATAACTACGTATGAGGACACCGAAAAAAATATATAATAATAGAAATATATATTTTGCACACAATAAAGTAAATCAATTACGGCTCAGCAATCTAAGACTGCTCCCGGTGTTGATTAAAGATCAGGATGCTTATGTTCTTCATCTGACTGAGTTCTGATCACGCCTGACGCTTTGCAAACGAGTGGAATCATGAACAGAGGATGGGTATCTCCACCCTCTCGCCGAACAGGCCGATGGCCTGAGAAGTTAAACAAACTACCCCAACTCGGAGTCGGCTCTAGTGGGCAACTAGAGACGCTGATGGCAGTGTGTTTGTGAGATAACGGACAAAAGGCCATTTTATAACTCTCCCGCAACTCCTGCCGCATCTACAGCCACCCCCAAACAAACAAAAACTGGTTAATAGTTGCTTATAGATACAGTCAGTTAGGTGGCTACCTGCCGGGAAGACACTTCTATTGCAGTAACGTTAAAGGTCTCTAGCTAGTATTACTTAGCCAGCTAGAACGATGAAGTAAGAGGCTGACGGTAAACAGAGCCTCGCTCAGCAGGAGCAAAAAAATAGGCTACTAAGTTCTCATAATGACTCTATAAAAAAAAAAGAAGATAGGTTTCAATATGAACATCTCCGCATGTCCTATCTTCGCTATAGGCCTAGATTCAAATGCAATCAAACTGTAAACAATACAGTTCATACGTTTTCATTTATATGGGGGGGGGGGTTGTTCGTTCTTGTCTCCATCATCCACTGGAGTCGAAAGCTGACCCGTTACCCACTCCCCCCCCACAACATCACTGATATCGATACAGAATTGAAAGTCATATTCTAATAACTCAGGCGAATGTGATGATACGATCATCGGTGCACTCCATTGATGTCTGTTTATGCAGAGCTAGATTAGTAACGGCCAGGAATAGAAATGTGAACTCTATGTATATACTGTGTCTATGTTACGAGTTGATGATTTTATGCAAGTCATCATTACAAATGACTGAACAGATGCTACGTGTCATTGTGAATCATTTCTCATATTTCACCCCCCTTTCAGGGATATAACATTACAGTCGTATAGCTAATAGGCTGTGTGTTGGTAAATCGACTGAGGTGAATCAACCTACAGCAGCCATGGTGATCATTTTTTTGCTTGTTTTGCTGTTCTCCAAATAGCATTTTAAAACATTTTTATTATATAGAAATGCAGTAAATGAACTTCAACATGCCAAAAATGTCCTGGACGGAACCTCACTAAGACTGAAGCCCTGGTTACAGCCCTGGCGGTGACAGGGATGGTGACGGGGAGAAGACTCAGCTGTGACGGGTGGCATGTGCCGGCTCTGTGGCAGCCTTATGATGAATGACCTTTCTGGGCTTGAATGATAGGACTGATACTGAATGATACCAGCACACGATTGTTCTGTCAGCAAGTCAACAGGGACCGCTGAGAAATAAATAAAGAATAGCAAAGAAATGAACCACAATTCAAGATGGCCTCCCTTTTTATTTTTTTATTACAGGTGCCATCTCTCATATATAGCTCCATATCCTGGATACGGGGAGACCGACATAGCCAGGAAATTGCCATGTGGAAGCACAGAAGGCACAGCCGCAGCTACTGTAACTGCTGAGTGAATATTGGCTGTCTGATCTATTGTGTACTGTATCCTGTAAGGGAGGGAGGGCATAGTTATGAAAATAAATTATGTGTATACACCTTGTGCGCATGTTCGTAATGTAGAGTATATGTTTAGGGTTACATACAGCAGAATGGTACAGCAATTCTGTACATGATGACGTTATTTCACTTTCCCGAACAGTTCATGCCATTCTCATCCCAGGTAATGATTTGATAGCCGTGTGCTGTGATGTTCCTCTATCGTTCTCCATTAAGGCCTAAAGGCCATGGCGTTTTACTGTTAGAAAGAGATTCTGATGGATGTCTCCTCTTTCTTTCCTTTCACAGCTCAGACCATTATTATGAGTACGGACAGGATAACGGTGAGGAATCATACGAGTCATACGGTCAGTGGCTAACTGCTTTATTCAAATGTGAAATGTTGTTGAAATGCATACACACCACCTGTCTTGTTCAGTGTGGACCTCTTTTCATCAATCAACGCGGCAGTTTTAAATGCTGTTAAACCCACAGGCAATGTAATTTCCCCCTAATAGGTGCTATATAAGCGTTTTGACAGATTTGTTGTATATGTGTTGTTAGCATTATTCAGAATGCCAAGTGATGGTATAACATGAGGCATGGTCTGTGTCATTTTAATGGTAAAATCATTTATCGGGGATTATCCTGTTCCACAACTGAATTAGGCCTCTTTTTTACGCAACTCTATATGAACAACGTACATTTTTCTGACAATGTCAAACACAATCCTGTTATTATAAAGGTTGGGGATGTCGGACAAAGACACAGTAATTCTATAAAGCGGGGCATGGCTACGTCCACAGAATGTCCTGACTGTATTCACACGTAGACCATGAGTGATAGAGTAACTGATATGCCTTGACGTCTGCTTTTCTAATACAGCTTTAACTATGGCTTTCTTTTCTGGTGAAATGTTTTGAGCGCTGCGTGGTTCTCGTCTCAGTCCCTGAGCCGTTAATGTAATCTCATTACCCAGGTCTCCTCTTGCTTTGGCAGATGTCAATTCTTATAGCACTTCACAGTAACTGTACACAGTTGTCACCAGACACCATCTGTAAAGTAAAGGACTTTTATTCTCTTCAGTCCATAACGACTTTGTAATTGCTCATAACATAGGGTGGTGGGTAGCCTAGCGGTTAAGAGCATTGGGCCAGTAACCAAAAGATTTCTGGTTCGAATCGCCTTTAATCTAATTGCTCCAGGGTCACTGCAAATAATGGCTGATCCCTGGCTCTGAACCACCTCTCTGGAGCTGTCTCAGGGGAAGTGGGATTCAACAACAACAGCAAATTGTGAAATTGGACAAATGTGAGGACACACCTAATTACTATAACTGAAACAGCGGCTTATTCATATTACAAATTTGCAACACAGATTAACACACGAGTTATGTGGCGAGAAACTCTGGCTGGAAAGTGTTAATAACCTCCAGAAGCAGACAAACACACAGAGGCTAACAGTGCAATGCTACATGCTTTCTAACAGGTGAAAAGAAAGAGGTGTTTGACAGTTTGGAGAAAGGCGATGTTTAAACGATAAACAGAGTTGATGGTGCATGGTTGATCTCTAACCACAAGGTTACATTAGTCACTGTCTCTCAGTGTCAGAGAAAGTGTGACAGGTTTAGAGACTATTAGATACTATTGGTTATGGGCTGCCAGCAGAGACCATGTCAAGGGAAAACCAGTCCTTTGTGAGCCTCTGCTCTGCTCCGGGGATGAGACTCTGCTGGCTAGAGATCACACAAAGGCTGCCATCGATGCAGCAGGCACTTGGCACATAGACAGCAGAGGGCCTGAATGAGGTCTGATTTGGGCTAATGGTTATTGTGACCTTTTGTTAGGAGCCACTACACTGGCTCTTTTCAAGTAGCTATCTGATCTTCTGTTTCAATTATCGAAACGCATCCTTCTAGGTGAATGACACGCTTCTGGGAGGATTGTCTGTTTGAACTACAGAGGCTGGGATTCTTCTGTTGTTCCAGTTTCAGTCTCTCAAATTACTCAGAAAGTTAGTCCATTGGCATAATTCAACTTTTTTTGACAGGTTTGATGCCTGATTGAAGAATGATAGCTGAATTCTTACCTCAGTTCCAGTCTAAGGAAAAAATGATAAAATATTGTTCCAATAACCTGTTGACATCATAGAAATCTGAGTTACACAAGAGAGTGGGTGTGTGTGTGTGTAGAAGTGTTCCTTATGGCTGTTTCCCTATAAAGCAGGTCAGGAGGACTGGACAACTAATCGTGGCAAGGCGCCAGCTGCACGGACGACCAAGGGAGTGTACAGAGAGACGCCCTACTCCAGATATTGAACTGATTATACAACAACCTGCACAATCCCTCATGGATGTGTCATCAAGTAATGGATTTTATACGGACGCTCCCTTCTTTTTAGAATAAAAACACAAACAAAACCAAACAATAACACAGAGGAAATGATGCAGGTAAAGACCTTGAAATCAATCGTAAACATGTGTTTAAAAAACGGAAGACCCTGGTATGATGTCAAGACTGTTTCCACCGGGAATAATGTGTATAATTTAGGTCATCTACCCACTCCTAAACAAGTAGATATCTAAATATTCTGGACCCGGTTATAGAGCGATTGGTCATTGGTAATATATTAGTGATTTAGTTGTAGAGAGGTGAAGTATTGTAGATATTTTTGCCTGTCCCTTGCAAATGAAACCTTTCCAATCAGAAAAGATCCTGAAATAAATATTGTTGTTTTATCTCCTTTTGTAAATGATAGTTCTTTAATGTTAAAGGGCTTATAAAAGCATGGCGTGGAATCATTGTGGATAGTGTCAACTGTTTTATTCCTGTCTTAAAACTTGTAGATGTGTGTGTTTCTGTTTAATTTCCCGTGTTTAATCAATCTTCAATCTCAGCTCATACTCTTCTTTTTTTTGTGTGTAAAAACCCTCAGTAAGAAAAAAATAATCAAGAGCTGCAAGACATTTTAGGTAAAGCTCTTAATAATTCATTCCAATGCATATATTTTGGGGGGGGCTTTAATACCTGAAATGCTTTTAGACATTGTATAAACCAGGTTCTTGAGACATTAACAGAAATAGTATATTAGCATATTAACCTTATCCGCTTATGTAGGCCCTTTACATTGTTCTTCTTGGTTGATGCTCAATAAACTTTTGGAAATATAGAAGTTTGTGTTCCACAGCGTAATTCTGTATTTGCATAAATAGAAAAACACAATAATCTAAACTAACAAAACTAACATTGCAAGGAATGATGTTGACGATAATATTGAAACTTTAATACAGGTTCTTAAATTCCGTTCTTAAATTCCATAATGTACACTACAGTTCAAAAGTTTGGGATCACTTAGAAATGTCCTTGTTTTGGAATGAAAAGCAAATTGTTTGTCTATTAAAATAACATCAAATTGGTCAGAAATGGAGTGTAGACATTGTTAATGTTGTAAATGACTATCATAGCTGGAAATGGCAGATTTTTTAAATGGAATATCTACATAGGCGTACAGAGGCCCATTATCAGCAACCATCACTCCTGTGTCCAATGGCACGTTGTGTTAGCTAATCCAAGTTTATCATTTTAAAAGGCTAATTGTGAATAGGTCGACTCCAGTGAACGTCAACAGTGAAGAGGCGACTCCGGGATGCTGGCCTTCGAGGCAGAGTTCCTCTGTCCAGTGTCTGTGTTCTTTCGCAGATCTTAATATTTTCTTTTTTTGGCCAGTCTGAGATATGGCTTTTTCTTTGCAACTCGAAGGCCCTAGAAGGCCCTCATCCCTGAGTCGCCTCTTCACTGTTGACGTTGAGACTGGTGTTTTGAGGTTACTATTTAATGAAGCTGCCAGTTGAGGACTTGTGAGGCGTCTCAGTTGTGCACCGGGGCCTCCCACTCCTCTTTCTATTCTTGTTAGAGCCTGTGTGCACTGTTCTGTGATGGGAGTGGTACACAGCGTTGTACAAAATCTTCAGTTTCTTGGCAATTTCTTGCATGGAATAGCCTTTATTTCTCAGAACAAGAATAGACTGACGAGTACTTTGTTTTTAGTCATTTTGAGCCTTTAATCGAACCCACAAATGCTGATGCGCCAGAATTCCAACTTGTCTAAAGAAGTCCCGTTTTATTGCTTCTTTAATGAGGACAACAGTTTTCATCTGTGCTAACAAATATCAATTAGCTTTTTAAATGATAAAATTGGATTAGCTAACACAACGTGCCATTGAAACACAGGAGTGATGGTTGCTGATAATGGGCCTCTGTACGCCTATGTAGATATTCCATAAAAAATCTGCCATTTCCAGCTACAATAGTCATTTATAACATGAACAATGTCTACACTGTATTTCTGATCAATTTGATGTTAGTCTAATGGACAAAAAAAATTAAAAATAATCAAAAACGAGGACATTTCTAAGTGACCCCAAACTTTTCAACGGTAGTGTATATTGAGACTCTTGAGAGATATTATATTGATCAAGAATTAGCTTCTGAATAATATGATAACATGTACAACAACATAAAAGTGAACATTATTTTAACACAAAAATATATTTAAAAACTGAATTCATGTAACAAAACAACACCATATTGTAAGAACTGTGTTGTATGTATATTGCCTATTTGTATATTGCAATTCAGCTAATGTTTTGTAGGTAATGATTTCGATACAATGTCAATCACAGATTTAAGTCTCTGATGTGTGTTTTTCATATGTAATATCTTAATAAAACAGATTACAATATGTCAGTTGACATTATTTTTAACAGTACACTAACATGTACAGCAACAATGGCAGCGGCACCTGTATTTTCTTGCTTGCCTATCTAATAATAAGTGACTTTGAGCATCTTATAATAGGCAGTCCTATTACATTTTAATGACAATAAACAGTGACACCAGGAGAAACTCCTAGGGACTGTTCATAACTTTTCTACTGGATGTAAACAACGGCTTTTACACAATTGTATAGAATTTGTATGGCGGGGATCTCGTTTCTGTTCTTGTTCTGCTCCCTGTGTTCTCCTCTGGTGTCTGCCCTGACCTTTGGCCCTGCCCCTCTGTTAGAGAGACTCTAAATGACCCCTGACCTCTGAACCCCAGCTGACCTCCACACTGAGAGGACGGCAGACAGACAGTAGCTGTTTTAAAAGACCTCCCTCCATCCGTTCCACAAGGTAATCAAACCCAACCAACCTAACCTCATCGTAACGTAGACTGACAAACATATAAAGCACTAAAACCAAAATGAAGTTGTTCATCATTAAGTCTTTCTTAATCTTGAAGGGGTTTAAAAGTCAACACTGGGGATTAATTAGACTTCGATATAAACTATTTAAAAGTATTATAAATAAATAATATTTCTAGCAGGTTTGGTGTGCAATAAGTGTATTCTATGACTTTGATCATATATGTTGTATTTTAAGTCAAATGAATTACTCTTTAACCATACTAAAACTATTTTTCTGAATCACTTTAAATTGCAACAGTTTGCTTTCTTTCTGTACCTTTATTTTGTAATCAATCATGTTATTTCCTTTATTTTAGGCTGGTGCCAGAGCCCACAGCAGGAAATCATACGTCCGACCACCCTCAAGCTCTGAAGGTGAGTTGCAAATAACGCTATTCGTCTGATAATTCCTCTTCTGTATATCAACATAACCAGAGTGCTTTGGTTACAAATACAGTATTAGTCAAGATTAAAAATATACAGGGTATGTCCCAAATGGCACCCAGTTCCCTATATAGTGCATTACTTTTGACCAAAGACCTATGGGCCTTGATCAAAAGTAGTCTACGACAGTGCCTTCAGAAAGTATTCACACCCCTTGACTTTTTCCACATTTTGTTGCATTACAGCCTGAATTGAAAAATGATTAAATGTACCTTTTGTGTCACTGGCCTACACACAATACCCTATAATGTAAAAGTAGAATTTTGTTTTTAGAAATGTTTATTCATTAACAATTCAAAGCTGTAATGTCTCGAGTCAATAAGTATTCAACCCCTTTGTTATGGCAAGCCTAAAAAAGTCCAGGTGTAATAATTTGCTTAACAAGTCACATAATATATTACATCGATAATAGTGTTTAACGTGATTTTTTGATGACTACCTCATCTCTGTGCCCTACACATACAAGTACAGTGCATTCGGAAAGTATTCAGACCCCTTGACTTTTTCCACACTTTGTTATGTTACAGCCTTATTGTCACGATCGTCTAAGGTGGAAACAGCGGAGCAAAGCGCAGCGTGGTGAGCGTACATACTTCTTTATTATAAGATGTCGCCAACAAAACAATAAACATGAAAACGAAAACGTGAAGCCAACGTAGTGCTCACAGGCAACTATACGTGGACAACTACCCACAAATACAGGTGGGAAAAAGGCTACCTAAGTATGGTTCTCAATCAGAGACAGTGACAGACATCTGCCTCTGATTGAGAACCACAACCGGCCAAACACACAGAAATACAAATCATTGAAAAAGGGACATAGAATGCCCACCCAAATCACACCCTGACCAAACCAAAATAGAGACATATAAAGCTCTCTACGGTCAGGGCGTGACACTTATTCTAAAATAGATTTTTTTTTAAACTAATGTCCATCAATCTACACACAATAGCCCATAATGACAAAGTGAAAACAGGTTTTTAGAATTTTTTGCTAATTTGTTACGAATTAAAAACTGAAATACCTTATTTACATAAGTATTCAGACCCTTCGCTATGAGACTCGAAATTGAGCTCAGGTGCAACCTGTTTCCATTGATCGTTCTTGAGATGTTTCTACAACTTTATTGGAGTCCAACTGTGGTAATTCAACTACATGGACATGATTTGGAAAGGCACACCCCTGTCTATTATATAAGGTCCCACAGTTGACAGTGCATGTCAGAGCAAAAATCAAGCCATGACATCGAAGGAATTGTCCATGGAGCTCCGAGACAGGATTGTGTCGCGGTCTCTCTGGTCTGATGAAACCAAGATTGAACTCTTTGGCCTGAATGCCAAGCGTCACATATGGAAGAAACCTGGCACCATCCCTGCGGTGAAGCATGGTGATGGCAGCATCATGCTGTGGGGATGTTTTTCAGTGGCAGTGACTGGAAGACTAGTCAGGTTTGAGTGAAAGATGAATGGATTCATGTACAGAGAGATCCTTGAGTGTTCAGGACCTCAGACTGGGGCAAAGGTTCACCTTCCAACAGGACAACGACCTTAAGCACACAGCAAAGACAATGCAGCAGTGGCTTTGGGACAAATCTCTGAATGTCCTTGAGTGGCCCAGCCAGAGCCCAGACTTAAACCAGATTGAACATCACTGGAGAGACCTAAACACGCTCCCAATCCAACCTGACAGTGCTTGAGAGGATCTGCAAAGAAGAATCGGAGAGACTTCCCAAATACAGGTTTGCCAAGCTTGTAGCATCATACCCAAGAAGGTATGAGGCTGTCATCACTGCCAAAAGTGCTTCAACAAAGTACTGAGTAAAGGGTCCGAATACTTATGCTTGCTGTTTTAGGCTGGGTTTCTGTGCAGCACTTTGAGATGTCAGCTGATGTAAGAAGGGCTTTTATAAATACATTTGATTTGATTTATGTAAATGTAAACCTGTTTTTGCTTTGTCGTTATGGGGTATTTTGTGTAGATTGATGAGAAGAAAAAAACGATTTAATCAATTTTAGAATAAGGCTGTAACATAACAAAATTTGGAATAAGTCAAGGGGTATGAATACTTTCTGAAGGCACAGTAGCTGTAAGGTCCCTTAGTTGAGCAGTGAATTTAAAACACCAATTCAACCACAAAGGGCATCTATTGGTAGATAGGTTAAAAGAAAACAAAAATCAGACAGTGAATATTCCTTTGAGCATGTTGAAGTTATTAAATACACTTTAGATGTATCAATACACCGTCACTACAAAGATACAGGCATCCTTCTTAACTCAGTTGCCGGAGAGGAAGGAAACCACTCAGGGATTTCACCATGAGTTTTAAACAGTTACAGAGTTTATGGCTGTGATACGAGAGAACTGAGAAAGGATCAATAACATTGTAGTTACTCCAAAATACTAACCTAAATGACAGAGTGAAAAGAAGGAAGCCTGTACAGAATAAAAAATATTCCAAACCATGCATTCTGTTTACATTAAGCACAATAAAGTAAAACTGCAAAAAAAGAAAATGGCAAAGAAAATAACTTTATGTACTCAATAGAAAGTGTTATGTTTTTGGGCAAATCCAACACAACACATCACTGGGTACCACTCTTCATATGTTCATGCATGGTGGTGGCTGCATCATGTTATGGGTATGCTTGCCATCAGCAAGGACTAGGGAGTTTTTTTAGGATAAAAATAAATGGAATAAAGCTAAGAACAGGCAAAATTGTAGATGGAAAATGTTTGTCCAGCAATGTCTAGCAACCTGAGACAGTGTTGGAATCATTTTTTAAAGAATGTTTTTGAAATAATGTACAATCCAGGTGTGCAAAGCTCTTAAAGACTTACCCAGAAAGACTAACAGCTGTAATCGATGCCAAAGATTATTCTAACGTGTGGGGTGTGAATACTTATGTCAATGAGATATTCCTGTATTTCATTTTCATAAAAAAAAAACATTTCTAAGAATGTTTTCACTTTGACAAATGTTTTCACTTTGACAAATTTCACCAACTTTGAATCCTACGTTGTAACAGAACAACAACATGTGGCTTAAGTCAAGGGGTACGTATATGTATATGTAACATTTTGAATATGGCTACAGAGATATTATTAATGCAACATACACACGGTTGCATGAGGTCTTGAGTTAGAAATGTAACACTTTATAGTACTTAAGCATCGAATACATTCTAAATTGGAGGATTTTCACACCTACAGTAGCCGGGCCGTGAAGAGTCTATTGTCCTGCTAATAGGAAACATTGCTTGCATAATGGGCTAAACTTGCTACAGTACTACAGTGAAAAACCAGGGTTTGAAAACCTGTTTTTAAAATGCCTCCAGCTGTAAATTTAAACACAGCATCTCGTTGTCACGTTCTGTTATTATATATGAGTTGGGTGGGTTGTCTATGTTTGTTTTTCTATAATTTGGGATTTCTGTGGTCGGCCTAGTATGGTTCTCAATCAGAGGCAGCTGTCAATCGTTGTCCCTGATAGAGAATCATACTTAGGTAGCCTGTTTTCACTTTTGAGTTGTGGGTGTTTATTTCCTGTCTTTGTGTATGTCGCCAGACAGGACTGTTTCGGTTTTCGTTCATTCACTTTATTGTTTTGTATTTCAGTGTTCATTTTGATTCATTAAATATTACATCATGACCACTTACCACGCTGCGCATTGGTCCTTCGATCCTTCGCTACTCCTTCTCAGAAGAGGAGGACGAGATCCATTACACTCCTTTACATTCTTTATTGTAACTATAATGTCACAAATAAGTAGTATCTACCTTTCCAATTACTTTTAGAGTTTGGGATTTACAAATGTGGCTTTTTATGTCATTTTTAGTAAGCAATATGCTACAGTCCAGCTACAGTTAGGATCAAGTAGAAACCAAAAAATAAGTGTATTTTTTGTTGTGTGCGTGCAGGACAGAGGAATAGAAATTTGTACACTATTGTTCAGGAGGAACAGAAAATTGGATGTCAATTCATAAACCATGTGCCATCAAAAATCTCTTCCCAACTATTTTGCAATCTATATGGCTCTTCGCAAGTAATTACATTGATTCTAAATTACGATTTTTTTGGAGATGATTTAGTTTTCAAATAACCGAAAGTGAGTGATTGTAATCTGAATCAATATTTATAAAAGCCAAAATATTTATTTATGTTTTTAGAATTAGAGAAACCAAAAGCCCACCATGCCAAACCCTCCTCTAACCCAGATGACACTGGGCCAATTGTGCACCGCCCCATGGGTCTCCCGGTCGCAGCCGGCACTGGTATCGAGCCAGCATCTGTAGCAACGCAGTTTGCACTGCGATGCAGTGTCTTAGACTCTGTGTCACTTGGGAGGCCCAATCCACAAAGTTTTTAATGCTGATCAATTGCCTTGCACAAAGTATCAAAATACAGAGAGGTGTTGGCAAGTCTATTGTCCTGCTAATAGCCCATAATGGCGCTGTACAACGTGACCGGTCGGGAGTAGGCTGCAGTACTACAGTCAGAGCAAAATAATCCGAACATTTCCACACCCTAATTGTAGTCTAACTATTACCCAAACGGAGATTCAGTGAAAAATAAAAATCTTGTTCATTTATCAAGACCAGTCCCCATGCCTGTCTCAGAGTAGCGCTGTCTTGACCTCTGAATACTGTCTTTTCCCCCTTCCACTTGCCTTTTCCATTCATTTTGAAAGAGTATTTTCCAGTAAGCAACATTTTTTTTCCTTCATTAGCCTACTTTGTTCCAATATTTCTGTTATTCAGGGATTTTTATTCCCATAGTAATTTGTTACGATCCATATGGAAAATGACATCATACCAAATCAAATTATATTAGTCACATGCTGATCAATTGCCTTGACAAGAGATGGTCATATTTTTCCTTTTATAGACTATAATACATGGTGTCCTGGTCAGGATAACCAAAATATATCTTTATTAATTTAACATTTACACAAACTTCAGTGTTTCCTTTCAAATGGTATCCAAAACGGTAAAAATAGTGTCTGAGTATAACGGAACTGATATTGCAGGCGAAAGCCTGAGAAAAATCCAATCCGGAAGTGACTCATGTTTTGAAAGCTCTGCGTTCCAATGCGTCCCTATTGAGCAGTGAATGGGCTATCAACCAGTTTACTTTTTCTACGTATTCCCCAATGTGTCTACAGCATTGTGATATAGTTTTACGCCTTTATGCTGAAGAATACCCGTAAGCGGCTACATTGTGTAAGTGGTCACCTAATGGCTCAGAGTGATTCTCACGTAAAATACAGAGGTAGCCATTTTTCCAATCGGTCCTACTGAAAAACCAATTGTCCCGGTGGATATATTATCGCATAGATATTTGAAAAACACCTTGAGGATTGATTATAAACAACGTTTGCCATGTTTCTGTCGAGATTATGGAGCTAATTTGGAATATTTTTCGGCGTTGTCGTGACCGCAATTTCCGGTCAATTTCTCAGCCAAACGTGAAGAACAAACGGAGCTATATCGCCTACAAAAATAATATTTTTGGAAAAAAGGATCATTGGCTATCTAACTGGGAGTCTTGTGAGTGAAAACATCCGAAGCTCATCAAAGGTAAACGATTTAATTTGATTGCTTTTCTGATTTTCGTGACCAAATTACCTGCTGCTAGCTGGACATAATGCTATGCTAGCCTATCGATAAACTTACACAAATGCTTGTCTTGCTTTGGCTGTAAAGGATATTTTAAAAAGATTACAGGGTGATTAACAAAAGGCTAAGCTGTGTCACAATATATTTCACTTGTGATTTTCATGAATAGGAATATTTTCTAGGAATATTTATGTCCGTTGCGTTATGCTAATTAGTGTCAGTCGATTGTTACGCTCCCGGATCCGGGATGGGGTGTCACTAGAGGTTAAAGACTATCAGAAAGAATGTTTGTGCTTATTTGTTTTGATCCAAAGCCATGAATGAGCAGTCACTCAGTAGTATGTATGTCGGTGCCGAGGCTATATGACTGCACCATCAACTTGGTTATGTAGCAGACATCACTTGCTCATATTCAGTCAACACATATACAGTGCCTTGCGAAAGTATTCGGCCCCCTTGAACTTTGCGACCTTTTGCCACATTTCAGGCTTCAAACATAACGATATAAAACTGTATTTTTTGTGAAGAATCAACAACAAGTGGGACACAATCATGAAGTGGAACGACATTTATTGGATATTTCAAACTTTTTTAACAAATCAAAAACTGAAAAATTGGGCCTGGATAACCTGGACCAGAACTGCGTACCGGTGACCAGACCCGCTGAGCAGGCACCATATGCCCTGGCTCAATGCCCACACTCGCATGGCACTTTCGGGGGGCTGCCCTATAGCGCACCGGGCTATGGACACGCACTGGCGACACCGTGCGCTTAACCGCATAACACGGTGCCTGACCAGTAATGCGCTGCTTATAATAAGCACGAGGCGTGAGCTCAGGTCTGCTACCTGGCTTAGTACCACACCTCATGTGCCCCCCCCAAAAAATGTTTGGGGGCTGCCTCTCGTACCTGTCGCACTGCCGTGCTGGCTCCTCATATTGCCGCCGCTCAGCTCTCGCTGCCTCCAGCTCTGCTTTGGGGCGGCGATTTTCCCCAGCCTATGCCCAGGGTCCCTCTCCGTTCAGTATCTCCTCCCATGTCCAGGAGTCCTGTGATGCTGGCCTCTGTTGTTGATGCTGCTGCTGTCGTCTCTGTCCTTTACCACGCCGCTTGGTCCGATTTGGGTGGGTGATTCTGTTTTATTTCTGGTGAAAGAGAAGCGGACCAAAAAGCAGCATGGTGGTTATTCATGTTCTTTAATTTATAAAGAAACTACACATGAGATAACTAACAAAAACAACAAACGTGAGAAAACCTAAAACAGTCCTATCTGGTGCAAACACAGAGACAGGAACAATCACCCACCAACACACAGTGAAACCCAGGCTACCTAAGTATGATTCTCAATCAGAGACAACTAATGACACCTGCCTCTGATTGAGAACCATACTAGGCCGAAACATAGAAATTCCCAAAACCTAGAAAAACAAACATAGACTGCCCACCCAACTCACGCCCTGACCATACTAACTAAATACAAAACACAGGAAATAAAGGTCAGAACGTGACACATGTCGCCCATTCATTGTCAGTTAGAGACACATTAGCGCCTATAGACACATTGGCGCCTTGGGACCCAAAAGCATAATCCAAGCTTTAACTCCCCCTTGCGCTGGTCTGGAGCAATGAAGCAGGGACTCAGGGTACCGTACTAAACCACAAATTACCTCTAAATCGCGCAGCATAATCCCAGAACTTTTAGTTGAGCAACCACTGTAAGACCCGTTTCCATTGGCACATTGAATTTAATCTACCCTCACAATGCTGTAACTAACATTACCCCATACTCCTGCCAATGCCAGCCAGACTCAGAGCCATGTATTTAGCTTGCTGACGATAGCTAGCTAAATGGTTAGTGTCATCACCAGTGTAACCGGTGCTGTACTGCACCTCTGTAACTCTACGTTGTGTGTGGTTGATTGAGACTATAGACGTGGACTTTGGAGATCAGGTAGTTTTAATTAAGCAGCATTCACTCTGCATCCTGCATCCAAAAGGAAATAAAACATTTGTAGAGCCACATATGTTCTGAGAATCGTCACCACTTTCTCTCATAGTGCATCAAAATGATTTTTGAATACGAAAATTAGTACAGCCTCTCCTTATTATACATAACATATATTTTACATAGATAAAACCACATACCTGCATCCAAAATGAAATAAAACATTTGTAGAGCACATATGTTCTGAGAATCGTCCCTCTTTCTACAACAGATGCACAATAGGAGGGACTGGGATCATTCGAGGAGCAAGCCATCGTTCACACATATTGCCTGCTAATACCTTAGCTAGCTATTAACCACATTTTGAATTCTGAATGTTGATATCATCCTAAAAAGTACAATTACAAGTGCATCTTAACAATACCATCCACTTATGAGTAACCTCTAAATATACATCATTATTCATGAACAAAACACTGTGTGTACGACTTTGTACTTAAAAGAATCAAACTTTTCTGAAGACAGAAAAAGCGTGCCTACCTCTCATAGTGCATCCAAATTAATTGAGCACGAGCACGCAGGGCAAAACGTAAGTTCACACTCCCATACTCCCAGGATGCAGGCATGCATAATAACAAATCAACATGACATATTAATCTAGCCTAGTGGTTAGGGCGTTGGACTAGTAACCGGAAGGTTGCAAGTTCAAACCCCCGAGCTGACAAGGTACAAATCTGTCGTTCTGCCCCTGAACAGGCAGTTAACCCACTGTTCCTAGGCCGTCATTGAAAATAAGAATTTGTTCTTAACTGACTTGCCTATTTAAATAAAGGTTAAATATATATATATATATGAACCTGGTGAAATTCACATAGTACAGGGGTGTCAAACTCAAATACCCAGTGGGCCAAAATGTAAAACCTGAACAAAGTCACGGGCCAACATTGAACAAATTAACCTTTTAATATGGACCCAAACAAGTTTTGCTTTAACATTGAATATGGAACAAGCATCGCTTATTACCATACAATATATAATTTAATAGTGGAGACATGCAAAATCGAATTTCAAATGAAAAAACACATCAATGGCATTCATTTATTAAATAAATACAATTTAAATAAAAATTGTATGCCTATTTTCTATTTGCAGCCTTCTGATTTAAATACCAAAATAAACTTTTTCCACTGGCTAATAATTTTACAAATAAAATGATAATAAATCAATCAACCATTCAAGCCCATGCCTTGTAGCAAGAAAAAGTGCATAAAGAAAACGTTAATTATTGCACATTGGTCTAATCTGATGTGCCCAAGCCAGATACCTGGCATCTCTTCTTGGATGCTAGTTCATCCTTGTCTGGGCTCAAGCTCTGAGCTGAAGAAATCCTCAGTATCGAGCGAAGATGTTCATCAGTCAGACGTCTCCTGTGAGTTGTTTTGGTCATCTTCATCGAGGAGAAAAGTTGCTCGCATAGATAAGTGCTGCCAAACATGGAGAGCATCTGAGCAGCTTGGGTGCGGAGCTGAGGCATTGTGTCAGGGATGAACCGTGGAAACTGTGCGGCGCCCACAGCATCATACTTTGACTTCAGCGTGTCGTTGCACTGGAGTTCAATCAGCTCCATTTGGATGTTGGTTGGTGCCTTTTCCACATCAACTGCGAAGGGATTACTAAGCAGTTCAAACTTACATTTCTGGGCATCGAAGTCGGCAAATCGCCGGCTAAACTCAGCGGGGAGAACACTGAGTTTTTCAGCAAACTGTGCGCATGGGAACACGGCGGTAGAGATCTGCGCTTTTATGGATTGGCAGCAGGGAAAATGGCAAGGGTTTCCTTGCAGCATCTGATTCTCCCACAGGCACAGTTTAGTTTTGAAGGCCCTCACTGCAGTGTACATGTCTGTGATGATGCGCCCGCGCCCCTGAAGCTGCAGGTTCAGCGCATCGAGATGGCTCGAGATGTCACAGAGAAAGGCCAGCTCACACAGAAACTTTTGCTCCCGGAGCTCTGCTGTATCCTTCCCTTTGGTTTCCAGGAATTGACATATTTCCTCACGCAGCTCGAAACATCTGTTCAGTACTTTTCCTCTGCTTAGCCATCTCACCTCTGTGTGATACGGCACGTCTGCGTATTCCGAACCACACTCCTCCAGAAAATATTTAAACTGGCGGTGATTTAGACCTTTGGCTCTTATAATGTTAACTACCTGTGTTACTGTGGTCATAACATGTTCCATCTTTAGGGCTTTGGCACACAGTGCTTCCTGATGTATGATGCAGTGGTAAACAGTTAGCTCACCTGCACAGTTCTCTTCCCGCATCTTCTCCCGAACCATGCCCACCAGTCCACTCTTTTTACCGCACATCGCTTGCGCACCATCTGTCATTGATCCAACGAGTTTATCCCACGGCAGCTTTATTTCAGTTACACATTTGGAAACCTCCTCAAAGATTTCCTTTCCTGTGGTTGTGCCATGCATTGATTTGAATCCTCCTCCGTAACACACAGATTTGAGTCCACTCCACGGATGAAGACTGACAGCTGAGCAGTATCAGATGCGTCGCAGCTCTCATCCACAGCGAGGGAGAATGCAACAAAATCTTTTCCCTTTTCCATCAGCTGGTCATACAGATTGGTGGCAAGATCACATGTGCGATCAGCTACTGTGTTCCTGCTCAGGCTCACGTTTGAAAATGCTTGTTTTTTCTCTGGGCATACGAGGTCACAAACCTTCATCATGCACTTTTTCATGAACTCTCCCTCATTAAAGGGCCGGGCTGATTTTGCGATCTCTGCTGCCACTATATAACTAGCCTTTACAGCAGCCTCGCTTTGTGATGTGGCTTTTTTAAACATATTCTGTTGTGAAACCAAACTTCTTTTCATCTCCTCTACTTTCTGGCTCCTTTGAGTCATGTCCAGGTCCTTGTATTTGTCATGGTGTTTCGTTTCATAGTGTCGTCTAATGTTGTACTCCTTACTTACAGCCACGTTGACTCCACAAACAAGACAAACAGGTTTGTCTTTTACATATGTAAACAGATATTCTGCCTCCCACTTGTCCAGAAAGCTCCTGTTTTCTGCCTTTCTTTTCGCCATTTTTGGGAAGGGTTAGCTCGCTGACAGTTGTAGCGTCTATGTTGCTATGACTACTGTCACAGAGGAGAGAGCGTTTTTGGGTCCTGTCCTGATTGGCGCGCGAAAACAGCAGAGCATTATGGGATTCGTAGTATTAGTGGTGAATGCGCTGTATAATACCGGCGGGCCAGCTCTAGTAGTAATTTGGTATTGTCTCGCGGGCCAAATATAATTACCCCGCGGGCCAAATTTGGCCCACGGGCCAGAGTTTGACACCCATGACATAGTACTTTAACAATTGTTACACTAGCATAACAGGCTAACTAGTTAGCTGAATTCCTACTAGCTGAATTCCTACTAGCTATTAGCTAGCTAGCAAGCTATCCAAGCAAACCAGGTGACAGGTTTGATGTGATGTAGCTAGCTAGCTAGCTAGCTAGCTTTCAATACAACCTGGCCAGCTAAAATTCCTGCTAGCTCACGTTAGCTAGCTCGATAGCTTGTTTTGCTAGCTAATGTTAGGTAGCTAGCATTCGAGGGCTGACAGTTCTCATAAAGGTTTATTGTGTAGTGCAACGTGAATGAAGTATCCCGCTATGGGGTAATTTGTGTCATGTCTGACTACTGCATTACTGCTTGTCCATATGCTAGCTAACAGCAACAAGCCCAGATGAGCTAGCTAAACGTTGCATGAGCATCCAGCAGTGATCATTTTGGTGGTTGCATGGTAACAGCGTCACCAGCCCGAATTCTAATCGAGCTGGCACCAGTTGTGAAATTGGACTGCGCTGGCCCGGGTAACCCTCGACCCAGCTCGAATTTGAGAATTCCATTCGAGCCAGCTTGAATTTGGCCCTAATTTTAAGTGACAGTGGAAACGGGGCTATATTGTACTGCTACTAAGCAGCAGGCGGACATGGCTGAAGGGCTTGTTACTACCTCGTGTTAAACATGGTAAACCCATGTTACTGCGGTTCAGGAAAGCTGTTCCTCTGGGATAGTCTCCAGACTGGGGAGAAATCCTGGACGTCTCAATGGAACACAAACCATAATCCTCCCTGTTTTACCGGCCCACAATGTATGAATGCCATGCGGGACCACTGCCACCCTTATTGTCTGTGTGATTAGGACAAAGAGGAGTTCAGCTCTGTGTGGTCATGGGCCCAGTGCCATCTGAACCAACCTCTAGGCCCTTCCAACTGGAGCCATTTGAAAAAGATAGCGAGCTGAGCACTAGCTGGGTTCTCGTCTCCTCTCCATCAACACACACAGATAATGACTTATTGATTGGTTCTGACAAAAACCCATTAACTTAAAAGAGGAGCCCAGCTCTTGTAAGTCCACGATGACAATATTTCAAAAACTAAAAGTGATTAAAGAGTTTGTTGTTGTTGTTTTTGTGTTGGTCAAGCTACTAACCATAGCTTTTTGTATCCTTTTAGGGTGAAACAAAACATAGCTGGAATGACATGACTCTAAGATTTAGCTTCCAGACAGCTCTCAGAAGAATCACATTTCAGGACTCGATTTGGAAATTTGGAAAGGAAAGAAGAACACAGCTGAAGAAACCAGATGAAGAAACTTCAGTATGGATATTTGTTCTCTTGACAGACTTGACAGACAAACGTTGGACATTTAATTTCCCTCCAAATAAACTCAGCTTAATTATGTGAAGGTTGTAGCAGTGCACCCTGTAGAGGAAATGTAAAAGGAAGAAGCTAATGTGTAGATCACACTTCCTCATACTTCTCCTATAGACACAGCAGACCAGCATCACACTTTTCCTAGCTTTTGGAGGGGCAGACGAGAGAGAGAGACAGCAGACCAGCATCACACTTCTCCCATGCAACCTCTAGAACCACTAACAGGAAACCTGTATCACACTTCTCCTCCAGAGAATCAGACAGGATACATGTATCACACTTCTCCTCTAGAGAAAGAGACAGGAGACCTCTATCACACTTCCCCCAGCCTTTACAACCATAGTCAGGAAAACTATATTACACTTCTCCTCTAGAGAAAGAGACAGGAGACCTCTATCACACTTACCCCAGCCTCTACAATCATAGTCAGGAAAACTATATTACACCTCTCCTCTAGAGAAAGAGACAGGAGACCTCTATCACACTTCCCCCAGCCTTTACAACCATAGTCAGGAAAACAATATTACCCTTCTCCTCTAGAGAAAGAGACAGGAGACCTCTATCACACTTCCCCCAGCCTCTACAATCATAGTCAGGAAAACTATATTACACTTCTCCTCTAGAGAAAGAGACAGGAGACCTCTATCACACTTCCCCCAGCCTTTACAACCATAGTCAGGAAAACTATATTACACTTCTCCTCTAGAGAAAGAGACAGGAGACCTCTATCACACTTCCCCCAGCCTTTACAACCATAGTCAGGAAAACGATATTACCCTTCTCCTCTAGAGAAAGAGACAGGAGACCTCTATCACACTTCCCCCAGCCTTTACAACCATAGTCAGGAAAACAATATTACCCTTCTCCTCTAGAGAAAGAGACAGGAGACCTCTATCACACTTCCCCCAGCCTCTACAATCATAGTCAGGAAAACTATATTACACTTCTCCTCTAGAGAAAGAGACAGGAGACCTCTATCACACTTCCTGTCATGCAGGTGAAAGAGGACCCAAAAGCGACTTAACAGAAACAGAGTTTATTCAAGTCCAAACAGAAAACGACAAATCCTGAATCCTTAACAGGAAATGTCCAAACAGGGAATAACAGAAATCCTCTAGTCTGTAGAGGGGAATAACAGGAGAAGCGGCCACAGACTGCAGGTCGCTTCGGGTAGGCGCAGGCCGTAGCTGACGGAGACACCTGCTCACACGCAGCATCTGATGAAGGCAAAAACACGACAGGACAGGGCGATACACAATCACAGCACGGTGAATTCTAAACAAGGAACCGACGGGACAGGAACGGAACACAAAGGAAGAAATAGGGACTCTAATCAGGGGAAAGGATCGGGAACAGGTGTGGGAAGACTAAATGATGATTAGGGGAATAGGAACAGCTGGGAGCAGGAACGGAACGATAGAGAGAAGAGAGAGCGAGAGAGTGAGAGAGGGAGGGGGAGAGAGAGGGATAGAAAGAGGGAAAGAACCTAATAAGACCAGCAGAGGGAAACGAATAGAATGGGGAGCACAGGGACAAGACATGATAATAAATGACAAACATGACAGTACCCCCACTCACCGAGCGCCTCCTGGCGCACTCGAGGAGGAATCCTGGCGGCAACGGAGGAAATCATCGATGAGTGAACGGTCCAGCACGTCCCGAGACGGAACCCAACTCCTCTCCTCAGGACCGTAACCCTCCCAATCCACTAAGTATTGGTGACCCCGTCCCCGAGAACGCATGTCCATGATCTTATGTACCTTGTAAATAGGTGCGCTCTCGACAAGGACGGGAGGGGGGAGGGAAGACGAACGGGGGTGCGAAGAAAGGGCTTAACACAGGAGACATGGAAGACAGGATGGACGCGACGAAGATGTCGCGGAAGAAGCAGTCGCACAGCGACAGGATTGACGACCTGGGAGACACGGAACGGACCAATGAACCGCGGAGTCAACTTACGAGAAGCTGTCGTAAGAGGAAGGTTGCGAGTGGAAAGCCACACTCTCTGGCCGCAACAATACCTTGGACTCTTAATCCTGCGTTTATTGGCGGCTCTCACAGTCTTCCCCGCAGACAAAGGCAGACCGGTAATGAAGTCTAAGGCGATGTGAGACCATGGTCGAGAAGGAATGGGGAGCGGTCTGAGACGACCGGCAGGAGGAGAGTTACCCGACTTAGTCTGCGCGCAGTCCGAACAAGCAGCCACGAAACGGCGCGTGTCACGCTCCTGAGTCGGCCACCAAAAGCGCTGGCGAATAGACGCAAGAGTGCCTCGAACACCGGGATGACCAGCTAACTTGGCAGAGTGAGCCCACTGAAGAACAGCCAGACGAGTGGAAACAGGAACGAAAAGGAGGTTACTAGGACAAGCGCGCGCGACGCAGTGTGCGTGAGTGCTTGCTTAACCTGTCTTTCAATTCCCCAGACTGTTAACCCGACAACACGCCCATAAGGAAGAATCCCCTCGGGATCAGTAGAAGCCACAGAAGAACTAAACAGACGGGATAAGGCATCAGGCTTGGTGTTCTTGCTACCCGGACGGTAAGAAATCACAAACTCGAAACGAGCGAAAAACAACGCCCAACGAGCTTGACGGGCATTAAGTCGTTTGGCAGAACGGATGTACTCAAGGTTCTTATGGTCTGTCCAAACGACAAAAGGAACGTCGCCCCCTCCAACCACTGTCGCCATTCGCCTAGGGCTAAGCGGATGGCGAGCAGTTCACGGTTACCCACATCATAGTTGCGCTCAGATGGCGACAGGCGATGAGAAAAATAAGCGCAAGGATGAACCTTATCGTCAGACTGGAAGCGCTGGGATAGAATGGCTCCCACGCCTACCTCTGAAGCGTCAACCTCGACAATGAATTGTCTAGTGACGTCAGGAGTAACGAGGATAGGAGCGGACGTAAAACGTTCTTTTAGAAGATCAAAAGCTCCCTGGGCGGAACCGGACCACTTAAAACACGTCTTGACAGAAGTAAGAGCTGTGAGAGGGGCAGCAACTTGACCGAAATTACGAATGAAACGCCGATAGAAATTAGCGAAACCTAAAAAGCGCTGCAACTCGACACGTGACCTTGGAACGGGCCAATCACTGACAGCTTGGACCTTAGCGGAATCCATCTGAATGCCTTCAGCGGAAATAACGGAACCGAGAAAAGTAACGGAGGAGACATGAAAAGAGCACTTCTCAGCCTTTACGTAGAGACAATTCTCTAAAAGGCGCTGTAGAACACGTCGAACGTGCTGAACATGAATCTCGAGTGACGGAGAAAAAATCAGGATATCGTCAAGATAGACAAAAACAAAGATGTTCAGCATGTCTCTCAGAACATCATTAACTAATGCCTGAAAAACAGCTGGCGCATTGGCGAGACCGAACGGCAGAACCCGGTACTCAAAATGCCCTAACGGAGTGTTAAACGCCGTTTTCCACTCGTCCCCCTCTCTGATGCGCACGAGATGGTAAGCGTTACGAAGGTCCAACTTAGTAAAGCACCTGGCTCCCTGCAGAATCTCGAAGGCTGATGACATAAGGGGAAGCGGATAACGATTCTTAACCGTTATGTCATTCAGCCCTCGATAATCCACGCAGGGGCGCAGAGTACCGTCCTTCTTCTTAACAAAAAGAACCCCGCCCCGGCCGGAGAAGAAGAAGGCACTATGGTACCGGCGTCAAGAGACACAGACAAATAATCCTCGAGAGCCTTACGTTCGGGAGCCGACAGAGAGTATAGTCTACCTCGAGGAGGAGTGGTCCCCGGAAGGAGATCAATACTACAATCATACGACCGGTGAGGAGGAAGGGAGTTGGCTCGGGACCGACTGAAGACCGTGCGCAGATCATGATATTCCTCCGGCACTCCTGTCAAATCGCCAGGTTCCTCCTGAGAAGTAGGGACAGAAGAAACGGGAGGGATGGCAGACATTAAACACTTCACATGACAAGAAACGTTCCAGGATAGGATAGAATTACTAGACCAATTAATAGAAGGATTATGACATACTAGCCAGGGATGACCCAAAACAACAGGTGTAAACGGTGAACGGAAAATCAAAAAGAAATAGTCTCACTGTGGTTACCAGATACTGTGAGAGTTAAAGGTAGTGTCTCAAATTTGATACTGGGAAGATGACTACCATCTAAGGCAAACATGGGCGTAGGCTTGTCTAACGGTCTGAAAGGAATGTTATGTTTCCGAACCCATGCTTCGTCCATGAAACAACCCTCAGCCCCAGAGTCAATCAAGGCACTGCATGTAGCACCCGAACCGGTCCAGCGTAGATGGACCGACATAGTAGTACAAGATCTAGATGAAGAGACCTGAGTAGTAGCGCTCACCAGTAGCCCTCCGCTTACTGATGGGCTCTGGCCTCTTACTGGACATGAATTAACAAAATGTCCAGCAACTCCGCAATAGAGGCACAGGCGGTTGGTGATCCTCCGTTCCCTCTCCTTAGTCGAGATGCGAATCCCTCCCAGCTGCATGGGCTCAGTCTCAAAGCCAGAGGAGGGAGATGGTTGCGATGCGGAGCAGGGAAACACCGTTGATGCGAGCTCTCTTCCACGAGCCCGGTGACGAAGATCTACCCGTCGTTCTATGCGGATGGCGAGAGCAATCAAAGAGTCCACATCTGAAGGAACCTCCCGGGAGAGAATCTCATCCTTAACCACTGCGTGGAGTCCCTCCAGAAAACGAGCGAGCAGCGCCGGCTCGTTCCACTCACTAGAGGCAGCAAGAGTGCGAAACTCAATAGAATAATCCGTTATGGACCGTTCACCTTGGCATAAGGAAGCCAGGGCCCTAGAAGCCTCCCTACCAAAAACTGAACGGTCAAAAACCCGAATCATCTCCTCTTTAAAGTTCTGGAACTTGTTAGAGCAATCAGCCCTTGCCTCCCAGATAGCTGTGCCCCATTCTCGAGCCCGGCCAGTAAGGAGTGAAATGACGTAAGCAACCCGAGCTCTCTCTCTAGAGTATGTGTTGGGTTGGAGAGAGAACACAATCTCACACTGCGTGAGAAAGGAGCGGCACTCAGTGGGCTGCCCGGAGTAGCAAGGTGGGTTATTAACCCTAGGTTCTGGAGGCTCGGCAGGCCAGGAAGTAACAGGTGGCACGAGACGTAGACTCTGGAACTGTCCAGAGAGGTCGGAAACCTGAGCGGCCAGGTTCTCCACGGCATGGCGAGCAGCAGACAATTCCTGCTCGTGTCTGCCGAGCATGGCTCCTTGGATCTTGACGGCAGTGTAACGAGCGTCTGAAGTCGCTGGGTCCATTCCTTGGTCGGTTCCTTCTGTCATGCAGGTGAAAGAGGACCCAAAAGCGACTTAACAGAAACAGAGTTTATTCAAGTCCAAACAGAAAACGACAAATCCTGAATCCTTAACAGGAAATGTCCAAACAGGGAATAACAGAAATCCTCTAGTCTGTAGAGGGGAATAACAGGAGAAGCGGCCACAGACTGCAGGTCGCTTCGGGTAGGCGCAGGCCGTAGCTGACGGAGACACCTGCTCACACGCAGCATCTGATGAAGGCAAAAACACGACAGGACAGGGCGATACACAATCACAGCACGGTGAATTCTAAACAAGGAACCGACGGGACAGGAACGGAACACAAAGGAAGAAATAGGGACTCTAATCAGGGGAAAGGATCGGGAACAGGTGTGGGAAGACTAAATGATGATTAGGGGAATAGGAACAGCTGGGAGCAGGAACGGAACGATAGAGAGAAGAGAGAGCGAGAGAGTGAGAGAGGGAGGGGGAGAGAGAGGGATAGAAAGAGGGAAAGAACCTAATAAGACCAGCAGAGGGAAACGAATAGAATGGGGAGCACAGGGACAAGACATGATAATAAATGACAAACATGACACTTCCCCCAGCCTTTACAACCATAGTCAGGAAAACTATATTACACTTCTCCTCTAGAGAAAGAGACAGGAGACCTCTATCACACTTCCCCCAGCCTTTACAACCATAGTCAGGAAAGCTATATTACACTTCTCCTCTAGAGAAAGAGACAGGAGACCTCTATCACACTTCCCCCAGCCTCTACAATCATAGTCAGGAAACCTATATTACCCTTCTCCTCTAGAGAGACAGACAGGAGACCTGTATCACACTTCTCCTAACCTGGAGAGAGACAGACAGGAGACCAGCCCGGCAATGCAGTATCTCATTTTCTGGCAGAATCTGTCAGGGATTTTCTTCCTCTTCACAGAGACACATGCAGTCCTCATCTCAAACGGCACCCTATTCCCTCAGGGCCTCTGGTCAAAAGTAGTGTACCATATAGGGAATAGGGTGCCATTTGGAAAGCAGCCTGGCTCTGTATACATTTTATGTACATTCTAAAGTAGGCTGAACTGACAGTGAACCATCCTAGTGTCTCTTTGTGTCCTCCTTCCCCACATTATGATGTTTACCGTGTTACTGTATACCAGAGGAGGCTGGAGGGTGGAGCTATAGGAGGACATGCTCATTGTAATGGCTAGAATAGAATCAATGGAATGGTATCAAACACATCAACATACGGAAACCACATGTTTGACTCCTCCCACCAAACTCCACTGCTGTACACACCGACCGCCAAGGACGAGATAGAAATGAATAATGCAGTATGCCACAGGCCTGACATCCTATTGCGCAAAATTATAGTCTTCTAATTGCATTTGGTTTTGTTCATTACCAAATAAATAATCCACTCAAATGAATAAATAATTCACTTGCAGTGCCTTATTGTATGCCAAGAAGCTTAGATAGCCCAGCTTGATGCTCTTATAAGAGTCTGTGAAGTACACAGGAAGGAGAAATGAAATTCAGAAAGACGGCATTCAGGACACACAGGGTACCCAAACCGATCTAAAATAGCTTTCCTTCCATAAAGGAGCTCTACTCGTGCATATGCCTGTTTCTGCATCCAAAATGGCACCCTATTCCCTCTCTCTATTCCTCTCAGCTGATGTTGTCAGTGGAGTCGTAGTCAGGCAACAGTTTTCCATTAGAGGGAGTGATTCTCTTTTGACTCTGAGGCCAAGTCCCAGGACAATAACACTGACGTGGTGTGTTTGTGTGTCAACTCTCTCATCACCGCCGGGGGATAGCAGTTAGTGGCTTCACTTCCATTCTGGAGTGCCTTATAATGCCAAGACTTATCTGGGATTATCCTGTCTGAGTTAATGCAGAGTAAGAGCAGTTACATGGCTTATTTGATTATGAATGTCCATAAAGAATGTCACGATCCTGGCTGTCACTGTGAGACAGCTCTATTCCCGCCGTTTTCTTGCTCTGTAGACACACACACACACACACAAGTTTGTTTTACTATCCTTGTGGGGACCAAACAATTGATTCCCATTAAAAATGATATTTTCCCTAACCCTAAACCTAACCCTTACTCTAACCATAAACCTAACCACTAAGTCTAAAATATAATTGTTACTTGTGTGGACTGGCGAAATGTATTTTTGATTGCCCCAAAAAAACAAATCGGCCAAATCGGTGTCCAGAAATACCGATTGTTATGAAAACTTGACCTCTATTGTCTATGTCCTGCACCTGTAAAGCTCATGCATAGCTAATAAATGTTTAACATGATCTCATGTATTTATTAACCAGAAAATGCATACGTCATTTCTTTATCTGCATTTCTACACAATGTTCTGTACTAGAGTAAAAGGCTGTGTGGTAGGGAGGACAATGTAACACTAGATTTACTGTGGTAGAAAGGATGAATTAACCTGTACTTCTGACTCCGGTGCATCCTAAATTCTACCCTATTCACTTTATAGTGCACTACTATTGACCAGGGCCTGTCACGCCAAATAATGTCCCCTGGTCAAATAGTGTCCCCCTCACAAATGATATTATTTCAGTGTAGATAAGGGAAGGGCAGATTAGAATGAAAACACAACAGTCAGACAAGCCAGTGTATGAATCAAATGGATTTGCATATGAATGGTGT
Organism: Oncorhynchus gorbuscha; assembly: GCF_021184085.1. Taxonomy (NCBI): domain Eukaryota; kingdom Metazoa; phylum Chordata; class Actinopteri; order Salmoniformes; family Salmonidae; genus Oncorhynchus; species Oncorhynchus gorbuscha. Next base: position 194,798 of record NW_025744371.1, on the reverse strand, counting down.
GATCTGTAAGGTATGAAGGGGTTATCCCCCCCACATGAATGGGGTGATCTGTAAGGTATGAAGGGGTTATCACCCCTCATGAATGGGGTGATCTGTAAGGTATGAAGGGGTTATCACCCCACATGAATGGGGTGATCTGTAAGGTAGGAAGGGGTTATCACCCCACATGAATGGCGTGATCTGTAAGGTATGAAGGGGTTATCACCCCTCATGAATGGGGTGATCTGTAAGGTATGAAGGGGTTATCCCCCCACATGAATGGGGTGATCTGTAAGGTATGAAGGGGTTATCCCCCCACATGAATGGGGTGATCTGTAAGGTATGAAGGGGTTATCCCCCCACATGAATGGGGTGATCTGTAAGGTATGAAGGGGTTATCCCCCCACATGAATGGGGTGATCTGTAAGGTATGAAGGGGTTATCACCCCTCATGAATGGGGTGATCTGTAAGGTATGAAGGGGTTATCACCCCACATGAATGGGGTGATCTGTAAGGTAGGAAGGGGTTATCACCCCACATGAATGGGGTGATCTGTAAGGTATGAAGGGGTTATCACCCCTCATGAATGGGGTGATCTGTAAGGTATGAAGGGGTTATCCCCCCACATGAATGGGGTGATCTGTAAGGTAGGAAGGGGTTATCACCCCACATGAATGGGGTGATCTGTAAGGTATGAAGGGGTTATCACCCCTCATGAATGGGGTGATCTGTAAGGTAGGAAGGGGTTATCACCCCACATAAATGGGGTGATCTGTAAGGTATGAAGGGGTTATCACCCCTCATGAATGGGGTGATCTGTAAGGTATGAAGGGGTTATCCCCCCACATGAATGGGGTGATCTGTAAGGTATGAAGTGGTTATCACCCCACATGAATGGGGTGATCTGTAAGGTATGAGGGGGTTATCACCCCACATGAATGGGGTGATCTGTAAGGTATGAAGGGGCATCACCCCACATGAATGGGGTGATCTGTAAGGTATGAGGGGGTTATCACCCCACATGAATGGGGTGATCTGTAAGGTATGAAGGGGCATCACCCCACATGAATGGGGTGATCTGTAAGGTATGAGGGGGTTATCACCCCACATGAATGGGGTGATCTGTAAGGTATGAGGGGGTTATCACCCCACATGAATGGGGTGATCTGTAAGGTATGAAGGGGTTATCCCCCCACATGAATGGGGTGATCTGCAAGGTATGAAGTGGTTATCACCCCACATGAATGGGGTGATCTGTAAGGTATGAAGGGGCATCACCCCACATGAATGGGGTGATCTGTAAGGTATGAGGGGGTTATCACCCCACATGAATGGGGTGATCTGTAAGGTATGAGGGGGTTATCACCCCACATGAATGGGGTGATCTGTAAGGTATGAAGGGGTTATCCCCCCACATGAATGGGGTGATCTGCAAGGTATGAAGTGGTTATCACCCCACATGAATGGGGTGATCTGTAAGATATGAGGGGGTTATCACCCCACATGAATGGGGTGATCTGTAAGGTATGAGGGGGTTATCACCCCACATGAATGGGGTGATCTGCTTGACACATGAAAGTGTCAAGTGCACGTTTTCTTTGCCATTTCTGAAATGTAGTAATGTTTAAGACATGGATTTCATGTTATAATGTTAACAAGGTACCCCAAAGTAGTTTGAATTAATGTTTTCATTTAATTAGCTAAACAAAAAACAAAACTTGCTTAATTAAACAGCGAAATTGACGCGGAAATCAGCCTTGTTTGCATAACGATGATGAAAAGAATGTAATTTAGGCTGTAGCGATCTTCAAAATTTGAATCATTTGGTCATCACACCAATGATATAGCAATGGACGCGAATAGTTTATCGAATCCCATTGTGATGTAGAGGGGGACACTATTTGGCCGGTACGACTCTCGTCAAAAGTAGGATACCTAGTCAGTTGTGTCATGTTTTGTCATTAATTATCATGTCTTGTCCCTGTGCTTCCCCTTCTATTCGTTTCCCTCTGCTGGTCTTATTAGGTTCTTTCCCTCTTTCTATCCCTCTCTCTCCCCCTCCCTCTCTCACTCTCTCGCTCTCTCTTCTCTCTATCGTTCCGTTCCTGCTCCCAGCTGTTCCTATTCCCCTAATCAATCATTTAGTCTTCCCACACCTGTTCCCGATCCTTTTCCCTGATTAGAGTCCCTATTTCTCTCCTTGTTTTCCGTACCTGCCCTGTCGGATCCTTGTCTATATTCACCGTGCTGTGTCTATGTTTTGCCCTGTCGTGTCGTGTTTCCCTCAGATGCTGCGTGGTGAGCAGGTGTCTGAGTCTGCTAGGTTCAAGTGCCTTCCCGAGGCAACCTGCAGTTCTTGATCAAGTCTCTAGTCTGTTCTCGTCTTTACGAGTAGTATTATGCCTTTTGTTTTGTTAAGTATCTTACTGGATTAAAAACTCTGTTTTCGCCAAGTCGCTTTTGGGTCCTCATTCACCTGCATAACAAGTTGTACAACTGAAATGTGTCTTTTGCATTTAAACCAACCCCTCTGAACCAGAGAGGTGTGGGGGAGGCTACCATAATCAACATCCATGTATTTGGGAGTTAACGGGGCAGGGGCAGAACGACAGATTTTTACCTTGTCAGCTTGGGTATTCAATCCAGCAACCTGTCAGTTACTGGCCCAATGCTCTAACCTCTAGGCTACCTGAGTGCACTATATAGGGAATAAGGTGTCATTTGGGACATTTGGAATCACAGTATGGGATGTCTATGAAATAAATGACATGCCAGCATCTTAACTGTATTGAATTGACCCGATGTGATGAAGTCAGTTTATAAATATAGTTTTACTGTTTTAACACGCCTCAGATTGAAGGTCCCGACAGATCCTGGCAGTTTGGCACATTTGGAAACTAAAAAATGCATTAATGACTGGATAGTATTTACCTTTAAATGCCCTTGAAATAATACTTGCACATCAAACAGATGTGTGAAAGGGAAGAACTGTCTCCCTAAGACGCATATTTTCCTGAATGTAAATATGTCTCTATTCTCTATTATTTTATCTCTATTCTACCCAAATGGCACCCTATTCCCTTCATAGTGCACTACCTTAGAGAGAGTGCCATCTGCGTCTCACAGATCTTACTTTGAACTTTTGTTTCACACTGGGTTACGTTCAGTCCATCTGCTCTTGCCCTCATCATAGACATCAAAACCATGGCTGTCCCAAATTGCACCCTATTCCCTAAATAGTGCACTACTTTTGGTGAGAGCCCTATGGGAATCACCCAAGAGAATTGTTTTCAGTGGAGGGTTCAGAGGTGGTCTCTCCTTTAAACAAATGAGTCTGATTCAAAATGTGGGTGGTTATTTCAAGAAAGGAGCCTTGTACTGTAGATGGGATTGTTTTCAGCTTCACTAAATCCATCACAGCCAGTTCCAAACCAACAAACATCTTCATCTAATTCTGGCCTAAATTCATATAAATATTCCTTGACTAAAATGACCAGTTCTGTGTTATTTTCTAGGGGCATGGGCTAGATAAATCCTTTTAGGTATTTTTCTCCACTTCAGACCCGGTTGTTTTTGCTTTCTTCTTCTTACAGGTGAGAATAACAAGAGAATCGCTCAATAAAACCCTGAGGAGTGCGGCTGACTCATTTGTGCCGGGCAGAGGCAGGGGCTGAGGCTGGAGTTTAGATGGCCTTTTCAGCGGTCAGCTTTTGACAGCCAGGCAGTCTGGTGGTAATGGGATGCTGGGGCCTGGCTGTCTGGTTGTTATCTAGTCTGAACTATGAGCCTTGACTCGGCTTCTCTGCTGATAAACATGACCCTACACTGTATATATGGTACATGGATGCTCTGTTATTAAGTGTATTATTCAACTTTCACTGTGTGTTTTGTCCATTAGAAACAGGACCTAGGTTAGAAGATCCTTCCCATTGTGAATAGCATCAAGCTAGACTGCAACCCAAATGACACCGTATTCCCTATGTAGTGCATTACGTTTGACCAGGGTCCATTTAGGACACACTCTGTCTCAGCCCTGTCTCTGATGGTTGGATAAGCCACTCTGTACTGTATCAGCTGATTACTCTGTAGTAGAATATGCAGCGCCTTCCTCATCATATCGAAATAAGATTTCAGAAACAAGGTTCAATTGCTTTTCATTTGAACATATTATAATGCAGGAGGCAGAGAGGTGTGTGAGACAGAGGGGGTGGGGAGGAGAGGTAGAGGGGGAGGTGGAGGAGGGGGGCTTGGAGGATACTGGGAAGTCTGATGCTCTGCAACAGATTTGGATTCTACCCAGCACCTAAAATATTCCTTTCAATAAAGCACAAATCTGGTTCATCCATGACCCTCTGACCTGCAGAGTGTGCAAGGAGAACACAGGCAACAAGCCAAAAAAAGAAGAAAATGGAACATGGTAAGATGGGGTGACAACGTGTATTTTGTTGGTGAGGAGTTCAGTAACATTGGGCTAAATTGCCTCTGGGACACTGAGCTCAGAATGCAAGTCTCTCTCTACATCTCTGGTTTAGAACCAAACTGATTGAACTACGTCCCAGAAGCTTGGAAACTCACCCAAGATCAATAAAATGGCTTCTCTTCAGCTCTTTAAGACACAACATTAAGTAAAGATCACTGCTTTGAAAATCAGTGTGTTTTCGTCTTCTTCTGTAGTTAATGAGAGAGTTCACTTAGTAAAGATTGTCTGTGATAAAGCTCGGAATCAAATGTGGCAGACATCCAACATTCAACACATTTCATTTGGATTATAAAAGTGTTCAAACTGTTATTTGTCAGTAGATAGGTAGTCTATTTATTTGGATTCTCATAAGCTACAACCAAATTAACACTATTTTTCTTATTCATTTTTTGATTTAAGTCAGTTGTACAGGCAGAACAAAACACCCCCTCTGCTGGAATGGCAGCCTACTCAAAGCCATGGACAAAGACAAGCCAGCCTCTGTCTGACATACCGTAGCCTGGGAGGGAGAGGGCATTTTACTATAACCTTGACTAGAGTCAGAAAAGACCAACTCACCAACCCACGGCTTTGTACTCACGGCCACTTTGTGTCACCATTAACCCCCATCCCCCACCCCTCCCCAATGTCAGTTTACGATCAGACTGCAGAGGGCCCGGTGGCAAAACATTTAATGAAATTAAATGTCAAATGAAAGAGAGAGAGGACAGAAAACTTTGGTCACTGCAGGGCCCTGAAAGAGAAAATTCTGTGTTCCTCTAAATGTTCTTACCCGATGTAGAACTAAAGATGAAATTACGCTCTCAAATTTGAAGATAATTTACACCTTCCCTCTGGATATTCTTTCGAGAAAATAGACCTCATGATCTCTTACCAGCAGACCTGGGGTCAGTGTGGTACCAGCCTGTAGCGATCATCCTCGCCCTGTAGATGTCTATAATTGTCTGGGATGAACTGTGATCAGATGATCCCAAGAATCCTGAATATGAGGTGTGCGCAATGGCTGAAATGGGATCAGTGTGATAGCATCCCCAGGTCCCTGTAGATAATGTCAAGAGGGCCTCTTCACTTGTAGTCCTTAGGAAACTTTTTATTGCGAACAGGCGGGAAGAACTATTGGATATCAGAGCGATGTCAACTAACCAGCAGTACGACCAGGAATACGACTTTCCCTAAGCATTCAAACTGATTCCAGAGGCTGACCCAAAACAACGTCGCCACAGAAGCGGCCTTCTGGTCAGACTTCAGAGGTGCACACACCACCCACCACATCAGAGTATATTACTCGCTAATGTCTAGTCTCTAGATAACAAGGTAGACAAAATTAGGGCAAGGGTTGCTTTCCAGAGAGAAATCAGGGATTGTAACATATTCTGTTTCACAGAAACATGGCTCTCTTGGGATATGCTGTCAGAGTCGGTACAGCCATCGGGATTCATTGTGCGTCACGCCGACAGAAATAAGCATCTATCCAGGAAGAAGAGGGGTGGGGTGTATGTTTCATGATTAACGACTCATGGTGTAATTGTAACAACATACAGGAACTCAGGTCTTTTTGTTCAACTGACCTAGGGGGATTTTAAGAAAGCAAATTTGAGAACAAGACAACCTACAGTTGGAGTCAGACGTTTACATAAACTTATGATGGAGTCAGTAAAACTCATTTTTCAACCACTCCACAAATTTCTTGTTAACAGTCTGATGGCCTTGAGATATAAGCTATTTTTTTGTCTCTCGGTCCCAGCTTTGATGCACCTGTACTGATCACGCCTTCTGGAGGTGAACGGGGTGGCCAGGCAGTGGCCTGGGTGGTTGTTGTCCTTGATGATCTTTTTGGATGCATCTGTAAAAGTTTGTGAGGGTTTTAGGTGAGAAGCCAAATTTTTCAGCCTCCTGAGGTTGAAAAAGTGCTGTTGTGCCTTCTTCACCACACTGTCTGTTTGGGTGGAACGTTTCAGTTTGTCTGTGATGTGTACGCCGAGAAACTTAAAACTTTCCACCTTCTCCACTGCTATCCCGTCGATGTGGACAGGGGGGCTGCTCCCTCTGCTGTTACCTAAGACCACGATCATCTCCTTTGTTTTGTGTATATTGAGTGAGATGGTTGTTTTCCTGACACCACACTCTGAGTGTCCTCACCTCCTCCCTACAGGCTGTCTCGTCATTTTTGGTGATCAAGCCTACTATTGTTGTGTCATCTGCAAACTTAATGATTGAGTTGGAGGCGTGCGTGGCCATGCAGTCATGGGTGAATAGGGAGTACAGGAGGGGCTGAACACGCACACTTGTGGTAACCCAGTGTTTATTTATTTAAAATACCGGCTACAGTGTGTAAAAACCATGTGAAGACTTACAGAAAACTTTTGACCTCTGTCATTGCCAACAAAAGGTATATAACAAAGTATTGAGATAAACTTTTGTTATTGACCAAATACTTATTTTCCACCATCATTTGCAAATAAATTCATAAAAAATCCTACAATGTGATTTTCTGGATTTTTTTCTCATTTTGTCTTTCATAGTTGAAGTGTACCTATGATGAAAATTACAGGCCTCTCTCATCTTTTTAAGTGGGAGAACTTGCACAATTGGTGGCTGACTAAATACTTTTTTGCCCCAATGTATGCATTGAAATACATCCGCAGGTACACTTCCAATTGACTCAAATTGTGTCAATTAGCCTATCAGAAGCTTCTATAGCTATGACATCATTTTATGGAATTCTCCAAGATGTTTAAAGACACTGTCAACTGAGTGTATGTAAACTTCTGACCCACTGGAATTGTGATATAGTGAATTATAAATTAAATAATCTATCTATAAACAATTGCTGGAAAAATGACTTGAATCATGCATAAAGTAGATGTCCTTACCGACTTGCCAAAACCATAGTTTGTTAAACAACTGTCACTAACACAGAGAGGGTACTGCCAACATACAGACTTGAAATCATTGGCCACTCTAATAAATAGATCACTAGTCACTTTAATAATGCCACTTTAATAATGTTTACATATCTTGCATTACTCATTGCATATGTATATACTTTATTGCCTACCATTTATTGCATCTTGCCTATTCCGCTCGGTCATTGCTCATCCATATATGTATATGTATATATTATTATTCCATTCCTTTACTTAAATGCGTGTGTATTACGTAGATGTTGTGGAATTGTTACTTGTTTACTTGTTGATTACTTGTTAGATATTGCTGCACGGTCGGAACATCTGCTAACCATGTGTATGTGAACAATAACATTTGATTTGATTTGAATTGTGCGTTATGGCTGAACTGGGATCAGTGTAATATCATCTCCATGTCACTGTAGATGAGTTGTGCATAATGGCTGAACTGTGATCAGTGTAATAGCATCCCCATGCCGCTGTAGATGAGTTGTGCGTAACGGCTGATCTGGGATCAGTGGGATAGCATTCCTATGTCCCTGTAGATGAGTTGTGCATAATTGCTGAACTGGTATCAGTGTAATATCATTAGGGCGGCAGGTAGCCTGGCGGGTAGGAGCGTTAGGCCACTAACCTAAAGGTTGGGATTGAATCCCTGAGACAAGGAAAATATCTGTCGTTCTGCCCTTGAGCAAGGCAGTTAACCCATTGTTCCCCAGGTGCTGTTGACGTGAATATCAATTAAGGCAGCTCCCCGCATTGGGTTAGTTGCGGAAGACACATTTCAGTTGAATGCGTTAGGTATCCCCCTCCACAGGTCCATCTAGATGAGTTGTGTGATATGGCTGAACTGGGTTTGGGTGTGATGGCGTTCCCAGATCCCTCAAGATGAGGTGTGTATTGTATTGGGCGGATCCTCATATCTCTCCTCTCTGAAGGATGAATCAATGCAGCATGAAGAAGATAGTTTCCAGCCCATTTCCCCCTCTGATTACCCCCCCCCCTCACACACACACACACACACACAAAGCTTCTTGATATTACCCCCCACCACACACAGCTCCTTAATAGCTTGTTGTGTCATAAATCTGCCTTTACCACCCAGGCATCACAGATGGATCACACTGGATGTTCTACATATTACATCGGGCAGCAGGTAGCCTCGAGGTTAGAGTGTTCTGTATGGTGTTTTTTCTTTTTTCTTCTCACCTTTATTTAACCAGGTGGGCTAGTTGAGAACAAGTTCTCATTTCCATCTGCGACCTGGCCAATATAAAGCAAAGCAGTGCGACACAAACAACAACACAGAGTTACACATGGAGTAAACAAACGTACAGTCAATAACAAGATAGAAAAAGTCTATATACAGTGTGTGCAAATGGTGTAAGGAGGTAAGGCAATAAATAGGTCATAGTAGCGAAGTTATTACAATTTAGCAAATTAACACTAGAGTGATAGATGTGCAGATGATGATGTGCAAGTAGAAATACTGGTGTGCAAAATAGCAGAAAAAGTAAATAAAAACAATAAGGGGATGAGGTAGGTAGTTACATGGGCTATTTTACAGATGGGCTCTGTACAGCTGCAGCGATCGGTAAGCTGCTCAGATAGCTGATGCTTAAAGTTAGTGAGGGAGATATGAGTCTCTAACTTCAGTGATATTTGCAATTCATTCCAGTCATTGGCAACAGAGAACTGGAAGGAGAGGTGGCCAAAGGAGGTGTTGGCTTTGGGGATGACCAGTGAAATATACCTGCTGGAGTGCGTGCTACGGGACAGCTGGCGGATGGGTGAAGCGATTGGTTGAAGAGCATGCATGCAGTTTTACTAGCATTTAAGTGCAGTTGGAGGCCACGGAAGGAGTGTTGTATGGCATTGAAGCTCGTTTGTAGGTTTGTTAAGAACAGTGTCCAAAGAAGGGCCAGTGTAACGGCGTTCGTCTGTTGAAAGAGGAGCGGACCAAAATGCGGCATGGTGGTTACTCATGTTCTTTAATGAAAAAATGAACGATACATGAAATAACTTAAATCTACAAAACAACAAACGAAATGTGAAAACCTATACAGCCTATCTTGTGACAACAAACACAGAGACAGGAACAATCACCCACGACATAATCAAAGAATAAGGCTGCCTAAATATGGTTCCCAATCAGAGACAACGATAATCACCTGACTCTGATTGAGAACCGCCTCAGGCAGCCATAGACTAAGCTAGACACTCCACAAAAACCCCATGACAAAAATGCACCACAATAACCCATGTCACACCCTGGCCTGACCAAATAAATGAAGATAAAACGTACATTACTTCGACCAGAACGTGACAGAACCCCCCCTCCCCCTAAGGTGCGGACTACTGGACGCACATCAAAACAATAGGGAGGGTCCGGGTGGGCGTCTGTCCATGGTGGCGGCTCCGGCTCGGGACGTGGACCCCACTCCATCAATGTCTTAGTTCCTCCCCCTCGAGTCATGGGATAGTCCACCCTCCCCGCCGACCATGTCCTAGTAGTCCTCACCCAGAACCCCACTGGACTGAGGGGCAGCTCGGGACTGAGGGGCAGCTCGGGACTGAGGGGCAGCTCGGGACTGAGGCAGCTCGGGACTGAGGGGAAGCTCGGGACTGAGGGGAAGCTCGGGACTGAGGGGAAGCTTAGCACTGAGAGGAAGCTCAGCACTGAGAGGAAGCTCAGGCAGGTAGTTGGCTCCGGCAGATCCTGGCTGGCTGGCGGATCTGGAAGAGTCTGGTTGACTGGCGGATCTGGAACAGTCTGGTTGACTGGCAGATCTGGAAGAGTCTGGTTGACTGGCAGATCTGGAAGAGTCTGGTTGACTGGCAGATCTGGAAGAGTCTGGCTGACTGGCAGATCTGGAAGAGTCTGGCTGACTGGCAGATCTGGAAGATCATGGCTGACTGACGGATCCTGCCTGACTGGCGGATCCTGGCTGACTGGCGGATCTAGCTGCTCTGGCTGCTCCATGCAGACTGGCAGCTCTGGCTGCTCTATGCAGACTGGCAGCTCTATGCAGACTGGCAGCTCTGGCTGCTCCATGCAAACTGGCAGCTCTGGCTGCTCCATGCAGACTGACAGCTCAGGCTGCTCCATGCAGACTAGCAGTTCTATGCAGACTTGCAGCTCTGGCTGCTCCCTGCAGACTGACAGCTCTGGCTGCTCCATGCAGGCTGGCAGCTCAGGCTGCTCCATGCAGGCTGGCAGCTCAGGCTGCTCCATGCAGGCTGGCAGCTCTGGCTGCGCTGAACAGGCAGGAGACTTCAGCAGCGCTGTAGAGGAGGAAGGCTCTGGCAGCGCTGAACATGCGGGAGACTCTGGCAGCGCAGGAGAGGAGGAAAGCGCTGGCTGCGCTGAACAGGCAGGAGGCTCTGGCAGTGCTAAACAGGTGGGAGACTCAGACAGCACTGGAGAGGAGAAAGGTTCTGGCTGTGCTGAACAGGCGAGGCGCACTGAAGGCCTGGTGCGTGGTGCTGAAACTGGTGGTACTGGACCGAGGACATGCACAGGAAGCCTGGTGCGGGGAGCTGCCACCGGAGGACTGGTGTGTGAAGGTGGCACAGGATGGACCGGACCGTGAAGGTGTACTGGAGAACCTGAGAGCAGGCCTGGCAAAGGACGTGCAAGGCTAGGTAGGTACACAGGAGGCCTAGTGCGTGAGGCTGGCACAATTTTCACCAGCCGACTAACACGCACCTCAGGACGAGTATGGAGCGCTGACCCAGGTGCCATCAAATCCCCGACACGCTCTGTCGGACGAATATCGTACCTAAAGCACCAAACTAGCAACTCCCTCATTACTCTCTCCTCCAATTTCCCCATTAACTCCTTCACAGTCTCTGCTTCGCTCACCTCTAACACCGGCTCTGGTTCTGGTCTCCTCCTTGGCTCCTCACGATAAACAGGGAGAGTTGGCTCAGGTCTGACTCCTGACTCTGCCACACTCTCCCTGAGACTCCCCCCAATACATTTTTGGGGCTGACTCTCGGGCTTCCATCCGCGCCGCCATGCCTGCTTCGCCAACTCCATTCTCCGATAACCTGCTTCGCACTGCTCCAGCGAATTCCAGGCGGGCTCCGGCACTCTCTCTGGGTCGACCGCCCACCTGTCTATTTCCTCCCAAGTAGTGTAGTCCCGATATTGTTGCTCCTGCTGCCGCTGTTGCTTCTCCTCATACCAGCGCATCTCAGCTCTCGCTGCCTCCAGTTCTTCTTTGGGGCGGCGATATTCTCCAGGCTGATCCCAGCATCCTTCTCCGAACAATTCATCCTTCCATGTCCGTTCCTCCTTTCGCTGCTTCTGCTGTCGCTGCCTGTTGACACGCCGCTTGGTCCAGTTGTGGTGGGTGATTCTGTAACGGCGTTCGTCTGTTGAAAGAGGAGCGGACCAAAATGCGGCATGGTGGTTACTCATGTTCTTTAATGAAAAAATTAACGATACATGAAATAACTTAAATCTACAAAACAACAAACGAAACGTGAAAACCTATACAGCCTATCTTGTGACAACAAACACAGAGACAGGAACAATCACCCACGACATACTCAAAGAATATGGCTGCCTAAATATGGTTCCCAATCAGAGACAACGATAATCACCTGACTCTGATTGAGAACCGCCTCAGGCAGCCATAGACTAAGCTAGACACCCCACAAAAACCCCATGACAAAAATGCACCACAATAACCCATGTCACACCCTGGCCTGACCAAATAAATGAAGACAAACATACATTACTTCGACCAGGGCGTGACAGCCAGATGTATACAGAATGGTGTCGTCTGCGTAGAGGTGCATCAATTAATCACCCTCAGCAAGAGCGGCATCGTTGATATATACAGAGAAAAGATTCGGCCCAAGAATAGAGACTGCCCCATTGAGACTGCCAGAGGTCTGGACAACAGGCCCTCCGATTTTTCACACTGAACTCTTTCAGAGAAGTAGTTGGTGAACCAAGCGAGGCAGTCATTTGAGAAACCAAGGCTGTTGAGTCTGCTGATAAGAATATGGTGATTGACAGAGTCGAAAGCCTTGGCCGGGTCGAAGAAGATGTCTGCACAGAACTGTCTTTTATCGATGGCGGTTATGATATTGTTTAGGACCTTGTGTGTGGCTGAGGTGCACATGTGACCAGCGCAGAAACTGGATTGCACAGCGGAGAAGGTACGGTGGGATTTGAAATGGACAGTGATCTGTTTCTTAACTTGGCTTTCGAAGACTTTAGCAAGGCAGGGCAGGATGAATTTAGGTCTGTAACAGTTTGGGTCTAGAGTGTCACCCCATGACCGCGGCAGCTTTCCAATCTGTAGGAATCTCGGACGATAAGAAAGAGAGGTTGAACAGATTGGTAATAGGCGTTGCAACAAAGGTGACGGATAATTTTAGAAAGAGAGGGTCCAGATTGTCTAGCCCTGCTGATTTGTACGGGTCCAGGTTTTGCAGCTCTTTTAGAACATTTACTGTCTGGATTTGGGTGAAGGAGAAACTGGGGATTCTTGGGTAAGTAGCTGCAGGGGGTGCGGAACTGTTGGCCGGGGTTGGGGTAGCCAGGAGGAAAGCATGGCCAGCAGTAGACAAATGCTCATTGAAATGTTCGATTATCATGGATTTATCAGTGGTGACAGTGTTTCCTAGCTTGAGTGCAGTGGGCTAGAAGGAGGTGCTCTTATTCTCCATGGACTTTACAGTGTCCCAAAGTTTTTTGGAGTTAGAGCCACAGGATGCAAATTTCTGTTTGAAAAAGCTAGCCTTTGCTTTCTTAACTGACTGTGTGTATTGGTTCCTGACTTCCCTGAAAAGTTGTTTATCCTGGGGACTATTCGATGTTACTGCAGTCCGCCACGGGATATTTTTGTGCTGGTCGAGGGTAGTCAGGTCTGGAGTGAACCAAGGGCTATATCTGTTCTTAGTTCCACATTTTTTTGAAAGGGGCATGCTTATTTCAGATGGTGAGGGAATTACTTTTAAAGAACGACCAGGCATCCTCTACTGACTGGATGAGGTCAATGTCCTTCCAGGATACCCGGGCCAGGTCGATTAGAAAGGCCTGTTCGCAGAAGTGTTTTAGGGAGCGTTTGACAGTGATGAGGGGTGGTCGTTTGACCGTGGACCCATAGCAGATCCAGGCAATAAGACAGTAATCACTAAGATCCTGGTTGAAAAAAGCAGAGGTGTATTTGGAGGGCAAGTTGGTCAGGATAATGTCTATGAGGGTGCCCATGTTTACGGATTTAGGGCTGTAGCTGGTGGGTGCTTGATAATTTGTGTGAGATTGAGGGCATCTAGCTTAGATTGTAGGACTGCTGGGTTATTAAGCATATCCCAGTTTAGGTCACCTAACAGAACAAACTCTGAAGATAGATGGGGGGCAATCAATTCACATATGGTGTCCAGGGCACAGCTGGGAGGTGAGGGTGGTCTATAACAACAGTGAGAGATTTATTTCTGGAGAGATTCATATTTAAAATTAGATGCTCAAACTGTTTGGGCATAGACCTGAAAAGTATGACAGAACTTTGCAGGCCATCTCTGCAGTAGATTACAACTCATCCCCTTTGTAGGGATGGAAATCTCGGAATTTTGGCCTTCCTAAGCCAGGATTCAGACACTACAAGGACATCAGGGTTGGCAGAGTGTGCTAAAGCAGTGAGTAAAACAAACTTAGCAAGGAGGCTTCTGATGTTAACATGCATGAAACCAAGGCTTTTACGCTTACAGAAGTAAACAAATGAGAGTGCCTGGGGACACACAGGGCCTAGGTTAACCTCTACATCACCCGAGGAACAGAGGAGGAGTAGGATGAGCGTACGGCTAAAGTCTATCAAAACTGGTTGTCTTGTGTGTTGGGGACAGAGAATAAAAGAGCAGTAACCATAAGGTTGCTAGTTTGAATCCCTGAGCCGACAAGGTGAAAAATTGTCGATGTGCCCTTGAGCAATACACTTAACTCAAATTTTTCCAGGGTCACCATTGATAATGGCAGACCCTAACTGTTACCCAACTCTCCGAGGTGTCTCAGGGAAAGTTGGGTTTCCAATTCACACGTGTAAAATACATACTTGTACATGTGTGATATTGGACAAATATAAGCACCCACCTAATTATTATAAACACTAATGTGTCTTTGGGTTATGGGTAATGTGTGACAGTGCTGTACTATATGATTGGTATGTCAGAGGGATCCAGGTTAGACTGTATGACATGCAGTCTGTACTGTACTGTATTCCAGAGGGATGTAGGCTAGTCTATATTATAACCAGTCTGTACTGTCCATATGTCTAAGGGATCCAGGCTAGACTGTATAATATCCAGTCTGTACTGTACATCAAATGGATCCAGGCTAGACTGTATAATATCCAGTCTGTACTGTACTGGATATCAAATGGATCCAGGCTAGATGGCATAATATTCAGTCTGTGCTGTACTGGATGTCAAAGGGATCCAGGCTAGACGGTATCATATCCAGTCTGTACTGTATGTCAAAGGGATCCAGGCTAGACTGTATAATAACTAGTCTGGACTGTACTGTATGTCTTAGGGATCCTGTGATGTGAATAGGGGTCCAGGCCCACAGGCTAAATGTGAAATAACATAACAGGAGCTGGACAATGGAAGGATAAATGTTCCTTCATCTGAAGAAGCTCAATCTTGCCCTGTTTAAACCAGGTGCTCACATACGTCCCGTGTTCTGATCTTGTCCACATTCTGATTGTGCCCATGTTTTCAGACTGGTGAAGATGATTAAAAGACACATTGTGAACTGATTGTGATCAGATCTTTCTGACCCCCTCCGGAGGTGGTCTAGCTCTGTCCTGCAGAGAGTCTGTCCTCGATTCATCAGGTGAACAGATACATGTGCAGCATTACGTTAAAGCTAGTGATCATATACATCATGATACAGAGCACCCTACAAAGACAAAGAGACGTTTCTCAGGACAGTCAGGGCTGTTTACAGGCAGCATTTGTCTTTGTAGCAGCAGCAGCTTGATCCACTGAAGAGGAGGACAGACATATATGCAAACCAATCAATTGAAAACAACATTGAAAGAGCCAAATTCAGTTAGTATTTTCGTAAGATTAATATGAATTCATTGCATGTCCTCACCAATTATTGCCTTTTTTTTGTGGAATGCACATTCTTTTTACTTATGATAAACAGAATATGCTTTCCCACCTCTTTCTAAATGTGAGCGAGTCATTTCATTCTCTAAGCAAAGGTTCTCATGAAATTCCCTTCTCCCTGCTGAAAACTGCTTTGAAATCACCTCTGTCACCATTCCCTCCATAGGAGAATGAAGACTGTTATTGGGAGATCGTTTTGCTCAGTAAATGTGAATGGTGTATTGCTTTCATTATACAAACTCTCCAGTGAAAGTGATACTTTGCCATATGCATATTTTAAGTCACTAAGTGCAACCTGCGAAATTCAACCGGTGGAAGGGAGCTACCTTGAACTGTTTAACATGAACTCATTCTAATTGAACTCTCCTACTCCTTCCAGACTGGCTAATCTCTGTCAAAAGGATGAGACACAATGAGGTCGCCAGGCCAACGACCATGTCACCGGCCAACCAGAGACGTAATCTGAGATCTCTTGCACAGCAGTGACAACATTGACTCCTCCAGCAGTGTTCTTTGGATGTTTTGTTTGTCTTGTACATTTAACATAATAGGATATGCCATTTGTCAGATGCTTTTATCCAAAGCAAATTAGCATGGTGCGTGTGTACATGTTGATATGGGTAGTGGAAATTGAAACCACAATCCTGCAGAATGTTGCACGCGCCATGCTCTACCAACTCTGCCACACAGGACCACAGATTTAGACTGTGGAACATTTCTTCAGGTAGTTCTACCTTTCTATGACTCAAAAGTGTGTGTTGATAGCATACAGTATCAAGCATACAGTATGGAGTATGTATCATATACTGGTTCTATATACAGCGCATTCAGAATGTTTTCAGACCCCTTGACTTTTTCCACATTATGTTACATTACAGCCTTATTGTAAAATGGATTAAATAAAACATAATCCTCATTGGTCTACACACAACACCCCATAATGACAAAACAGGTTTATAGAAATGTTTGCTAATTTATTAAAAATAAAAAACAGAAATATCTTATTTACATAAGCATTCAGACCCTTTGCTATGAGACTCAAAATTGAGCTGTAGTCCTTCTGTAGCTCAGTTGGTAGAGCATGGCGCTTGTAACGCCAGGGTAGTGGGTTCGATCAGCTGCATCCTGTTTCCATTGATCATCCTTGAGATGTTTCTACAACTTGATTGGAGTCCACCTGTGGTAAATTCAATTGATTGTACATGATTTGGAAAGGCTCACACCTGTATATATAAGGTCCCACAGTTGACAGTGCATATCAGAGCAAAAACCAAGCCATGAGTTCGAAGGAATTGTCCATAGAGCTACGAGACAGGATTGTGTTAACCTTCTCCAGGCACAGATCTGGGGAAGGGCACGAAAACATTTCTGCAGCATTGAAGGTCACTAAGAATGCAGTGGCCTCCATCATTATTAAATGGAACACTCTTCCGAGAGTTGTCCGCCAGGCCAAACTGAGCAATCGGGGGAGAAGGGCCTTGGTCAGGAAGGTGAGCAAGAACCCGATGGTCACTCTGACAGAGCTCCAGAGGTCCTCTGTGGCGATGGAAAAACCTTCCAGAAGGACAACCATCTCTGCAGCACTCCACCATTCAGGCCTTTATGGTAGAGTGGCCAGACGGAAGCCACTCTACAGTAAAATGCACATGACAGCCCTCTTGGAGTTTGCCAAAAGGCACCTAAAGAAAGAAGATTCTATGAAACCAAAATGTAACTCTTTGACCTGAATGCCAAGTGTCACATCTGGAGGAAACCTGGCACCATCTCTATGGTGAAGCATGTTGGTGACAGCATCATGCTGTGGGGATTTTTTCATCAGCAGGGACTGGGAATAGTCTGAGGGAAAGATGAACAGAGCAAAGTACAGAGAGATCCTTGATGAAAACTTGCTCCAGACTGCTCCGGACCTCAGACTGGGGCGAAGGTTGACGTTTCAGCAAAACAACGACCCTAAGCACACAGCCTAGACAGCGCAGAAGTGGCTTCGGGACAAGTCTCTGAATGTCCCTAAAGGACTTGAACCCGATCTAACATCTCTGGAGAGAAGACTGGAGGCTGCAAATGCTGCCAAAGGTGCTTCAACAAAGTACTGAGTAAAGGGTCTGAATCCTTATGTAAATATGATATTTCAGTTTTAAACTGTTTTTGCTTTGCTATTTTGTGGTAGTGTGTAGAGATTGATGAGGGGAAAAAAACAACTGAATCCATTTTAGAATAAGGCTGTAATGTAACACAATGTGGAAAAGTGAAGGGGTCTGAATACTTTAAAAATACACTATATGATAGAATAGGCTACCAACTTTAGTTGATTATGTCGGTTCAATTGACTATCTGGAAGTTTCTAAATGACAGATGTCTCAATTGGGGTAAATATTTCCATGCCCATAATAATTAAAAGATGTGAATATCCATGCCTAAACAAATATAGCCTCAGACAACCGAGTACTATAATTGACAGATTTTCCTCTTATTTATATCCTTCTTGACCTAGAGGCTAAATGAGGATGTGTTCAGGCTTTAACATCGAGAAAGTCCTGTGCCTTCTTTTAATCTTCGTCATATTTTTTCATCATCATATAAACGCTTGGCCAGAATAATTCAGGGATTAAGTAGTCAACAACAAAAATAATTTGGCTCTGGGATGTTTGGATTAGTCTTGTGTCTGTCCGAGCTTCAGACTGTCAGCTGTGAAACAAGATTTGTTTTTCCTATTCTTTGCCAGAGTTGATCTACAACCTACTAATCACAACTGAACTCTTAAATCCCCTTTTTCAATCACATCACTGGGAAAATAAAATATTAGATAATTTTTGGGGGCATATGCATTTTCCATTTAAATTGCTCACTCAAAGAATAACAAACTGCTTAATTTAGGCTGATGTGGATCATCGGTATTAAGATAAGAATCAATGCAGTAATTACAATATTACCTCATGTCCCCAGTGGGAGTGGTGTGTCATTGACTTTCGGTCCTCTTAGGATCGGATGGGTTGATGAGTGCATCCAGACAAATGAATGCTTGGCCTTGCATTTCAACGGTTAGTTGGTTTAGTAATGACAACACAAAATGACCATATGATGACCTGTAGTCCTCAGAAAGGCCAGAAGTATCCCTACCCTCTAGCTTATGTCCACACTCTCAAGTTCAGCTGCATGTTTCTGTTAAATTAATTTCAAAATGTCAATATTTAAAATCCTGTGAATCCTGTGAAAGTCCTGAATTCTTAGTCCCGATGCAATAGTCCTGCAGTAAATAGTTGACGTGCACACAAACCTTTCCTACATTAATGAAGTGTGGCAAATAGCAGTACGGTGCGAAATAATGAACAAAAAACACGTCACACACGCGAGCAGCACTTATGGCAGAGCAGTAGGGTACATTCGAGTCAGGTTCTGCTCTCAGAGGACAGAGAGGCTGTTATAAACTGATGAGGTGGAGGAGAGCTGTATGGAAATGATTCCTGGGTCTTTTTTAAAGCATTAATTAGTGGCTCTGTCACTGACGACCATTCTGTAGAGATGACTAATGCTCCCTCCCTCCCTCCCTCCCTCCCTCCCTCCCTCCCTCCCTCCCTCCCTCCCTCCCTCCCTCCCTCCCTCCCTCCCTCCCTCCCTCCCTCCCTCCCTCCCTCCCTCCCTCCCTTCCTTCCACGGGTCCTCATGACCAGTTGGCACAGGGATGTCAAAGTTACATTCACATAGAATGCTCTAAGTGCAAAGGAGTCTCATTGCACCAGAGGAGGCTGGTGGGAGGAGCAATAGGATGAGGGGTTCCTTGTAATTGTTGGAATGGAATCACTGGAAAGGAGTCAAACATGTGGTTTCCATATATTTAATGTGCTTGATAAACTTCCATTGATTCCATTTCAGCCATTACAATGAGTCAATCCTCCTATATGTCCTCCCACCAGCCTCCTCTGCACTGCACATACAGTAGAACATACCCTGGCAGGTATGCAATGTGTCAAGTGCTGTTACAGTACCACTATATGCCTTGTCACAAAGTCTTCCATTGTTGAAATCAAAGGACATACTATGGATATAATTGCTTTTTCTGGTCAGTTTTGGGTTGACTAGATAGGACACGTCTCATTCAATCTCAAAATAAAATAAAATCACATTTTATTGGTTGCATACACATATTTAGGAGATGTTAATGCATGTGTAGCTAAATGCTTGTGTTCATAGCCCCAACAGTGCAGTAATATCTTGCAATCTGCAGGCAGGAGAGCATCCTACATCCCAATCTAAAATAAGAGGCTCGAACATAGACCCAAAGTGGCACTCTATAGGGACTTAGAAATGACTAACATTCATCTTAACATGTTTCCATCTAACCATGTCTTTCTACAGAGTAAATCTAAAAGAACAGCAGAGCAGCTGGCAGGCTTCGTGAAGGGTCAGAGTTCAGAGAGGACATGCAGATTGTAGGACAGAAGCAGGTCAGCATGGTCAGCCAGGCCGCATCCCATTCCCTATGCCCTACTTTTGAACAGGGCCCATAGTGTGCTGGTAAAACGTAGTGCACTAAATAGGGAATTAGCCAGTCAGTCCACGCTCGACATCCAGTCCAGGCATGGGCTGTTTCTGCAGCATGCTGAGTACAGACCCACGTCTGCCCAGCCACAATCCACCAGCCCACCTCTAACCCCCAGTCGGTCAGGGGTTTGATCCAGCCGTCACCCTGCAGCTGCCCAGCTGTTGCCAGGAGACCCAGAACCTCCTCCGGACCCAAT
Organism: Oncorhynchus gorbuscha; assembly: GCF_021184085.1. Classification (NCBI taxonomy): domain Eukaryota; kingdom Metazoa; phylum Chordata; class Actinopteri; order Salmoniformes; family Salmonidae; genus Oncorhynchus; species Oncorhynchus gorbuscha. Next base: position 174,563 of record NW_025744371.1, on the reverse strand, counting down.
TATGCCCAGCCAGGTCTCTCTCCTCTGGGGCCTCTCCCCCAGCTGGCCCCCTCCACAGGGTGTATTCCTCCGAGGAGAGGGGAGAGGAGAGAGAGAGGGCGAGGATAAGGAGAAGAGGCAGAGCCAGGCATGACACTGATGTGGGCGTACAAATGCTGAAGGGGAGGGCAACGGGAAGTGCAACCTTTGAGGCGATGCCAATAAGTGTTTTCAAATGAATGCCACTCTTGTCAAACGCTCGCTTTTTTTTATAGCTACACTGCCATAGCCACAATGTCCAGGGTTAGTGCCCGAGGCTATTACACAATCACAGTCACTTTTGTTTTTGTAGTCTCTCATTGGCTGCGTTTAGACAAGGAGTCCAATTCTGATCTTTTTCCACTAATTCGTGTTTTGACCAATCACAGCAGAACTTTTCACATCAGATCTTTTTCAGAGCTGATCTGATTGGTCAAAAGACCAATTAGTTAAAAAAAAGATCAGAATTGGGCTCTGTCTAAATGCAGCCATTTTGTCTTTCTTTACCTCTCCATATTACTGTCTGTTTCCCTCGTGCTCTCTTTGTCTGCTCAAAATGTTTTCCTTTTGACATTGTTGGTTTTGTCCATTAAGAATATTTCTCTATTAAGAGTATGAGAATGGTTCCGTATGAAGACAGAACACATCTAACTTATGTTAATGAGGTCTCCCAGAGCGACTAGCTGGCCAACTGCCCTAGAATGTGAGACAGTGACAATCTATTCTGTCAATTAGCCTGTTCTACAACCAGAGTGTTGGGGACAGCTGGTCACTGTGATCCGACGCCAGCCAAAATATCACAGATTTAATATTCAGTCACTGCAGAGACCAGCACCTCCCTCTCTCCAGCTATTATTTTACATTTCTTTCCAGGACTTAAACAGATGACTATGTTCTATATTGTAGAATAATAGTGAAGATATCAAAACTATGAAATAACACATATGGAATCATGTACTTAACCAAAAAAGTGTTAAACAAATCAAATATATTTTAGATTTTAGATTCTTCAAAGTAGCCATCCTTTGTCTTGATGACAGCTTTGCACACTCTTGGCATTCTCTCAGTCTTGAAAGAGATACCACATAACACTGAGCACATGTTGGCTGCTTTTCCTTCACTCTGCTGTCCAACTCATCCCAAACCATCTCAATTGGGTTGAGGTCGGATGATTGTGGAGGCCAGGTATTCTGATGCAGCACTCCATCATTCTCCTTCTTGGTCAAATTGCCCTTACACAGCCTGGAGGTGTGTTGTGTCATTATCCTGTTGAAAAGCACATGATAGTCCCACTAAACGTAAACCAGATGAGATGGGGTATTGCTGCAGAATCCTGTGGTAGCCATGCTTAGTTAAGTGTGCCTTGAATTCTAAATAAATAACAGACAGTGTCACCAGCAAAGCACCCCCACACCATCACACCTCCTCCTCCATGCTTCACAGTGGGAACCACACGTGGAGATAATCCGTTCAATTACTCTGCGTCTCACAAAGATACGCTGGTTGGAACCAACAATCTCACATTTTGACTCATCAGACCAAAGCACAGATTTCCATCGGTCGAATGTCCATTGCTCGTATTTCTTGGCCCAAGCAAGTCTCTTCTTCTTATTGGTGTCCGATAGTAGTGGTTTCTTTGCATTAATTCGACCATGAAGGCCTGATTCACGCAATCTCCTCTAAACAGTTGATGTTGAGAGGTGTCTGTATCCTAAACTCTGTGAAGCATTTATTTATGCTGCAATTTCTGAGGCTGGTAACTCTAATGAACTTACCCTCTGCAGCAGAGGTCATTCTGGGTCTTCCTTTCCTGTGGCGGTCCTCATGAGAGCCAATTTCATCATAGATCTTCATGGTTTTTGTGACTGCACTTCCACTTTCAAAGTTATTGAATTTTCCATATTGACTGACCTTCATGTCTTAAAATAATGATGGACTGTCATTTCTCTTTGTTTATTTGAGCTGTTCTTGCCATAATATGGACTTGGTCTTTTATCAAAAAGGGCTATCTTCTATATACCACCCTACCTCGTCACAACAGAACTGATTGGCTAAAACGCATTAAGAAGGAAAGAAATTCCACAAATTAACAAGGCCCACCTGTTAATTGAAATGCATTCCAGGTGACTACCACATGAGCTGGTTGAGAGAATGCCAAGAGTGTGCAAAGCTGTCATCAAGGCAAAGGGTGGATACTTTGAAGAATCAAAAATATGACAAATATTTAGATTTGTTTAACACTTTTTTGCTTACTACACGATTCCTTATGTGTTATTTTATAGTTATATTGTCTTCACTATTATTCTACATTGTATAAAATAGTAAAAAATAAAGAAAAACCCTTGAATAAGTAGGTGAGTCCAAACTTTTGACTGGTACTGTACATAATGAACCATGTGACAGAATCAGACATTTTATTAGCTTAAATTTGCGAATTGAGACGTTCGCTATCCCAGAAGTTAATTGGGAGGATTTGGGTCTAGAAAAAAAATATGTATTGACTATTTCTGTACTATATTCTCTCACTTTATTTGCGTGAAGCACATGACTGGGACAATGGTTTCATTGGATTCAGCATATGGTCATGCTACTCTTATCAACCACCACCAGACCCACGACAGCTATTCAGCCAGGATACAGAACTCAGAACTACTCCCACAGGGTTCAACCAGCACCAGTATTCCCTATACTTTTGCTATTTTTGTTACATTTAATTGTATTTCAAAAAAAGTTCTGACATTAAAATGATTGCATATTTAGACAATCAAAATCGCCAGGATTTTGTGTGTGTGTGTGTGTGTGTGTGTGTGTGTGTGTGTGTGTGTGTGTGTGTGTGTGTGTGTGTGTGTGTGTGTGTGTGTGTGTGTGTGTGTGTGTGTGTGTGTGTGTGTGTGTGTGTGTGTGTGTGTGTGTGTGTGTGTGTAAAGAGCTCCACAACAGACAAATGAGATCCTCCTCAATGAGCTAAACACAGTGTGACACATGGGTCAACGCTGGTCTGATTGTAATAACACAAACTATTCCGTTTTTTAGAATATTGTGAGTAAGCATCTCATGGTTCGGTAGACACATTTTTTTGCAAACGTGCACAATTAAACTGCATTCCTTTCAGTGCACAGACCATCAATATCATCAAAGATCGGTTCAGCTTCAGAAAGAACACACACGATGGGTCGTATTTGACCGTAGAGACATGAGAAAAGGGAATCATTTTTACTACTTCTAGACATCAATTTAGTTTGTCTTCATGGGACAAATTGATTAGTTGAAGATGGCATCCTATTCCGTATATAGTGCAGTACTTTTTTTATGGGCCCTGGTCATAAGTAGTGCCTCTTTATAAGGAATAGGGCACCATTTGGGATGTAGTCCTGGTAGTGACCCTGCTAAAGTCCAGGCCAGGAAGGATTCTAGTCTGAGTGTTATAGTGAGGAGGGTTGGGGCAGGGAGGCTGGAAAGGGAGGTGGATTGGGGGATGGAGGCTGGAAAGGGAGGTGGATTGGGGGAGGGAGGCTGGAAAGGGAGTTGGATTGGGGGAGGGAGGCTGGAAAGGGAGGTGGATTGGGGGAGGGAGGCTGGAAAGGGAGGTGGATTGGGGGAGGGAGGCTGGAAAGGGAGGTGGATTGGGGGAGGGAGGCTGGAAAGGGAGGTGGATTGGGGGAGGGAGGCTGGAATGGGAGGTGGATTGGGGGAGGGAGGCTGGAATGGGAGGTGGATTGGGGGAGGGAGGCTGGAATGGGAGGTGGATTGGGGGAGGGAGGCTGGAATGGGAGGTGGATTGGGGGAGGGAGGCTGGAATGGGAGGTGGATTGGGGGAGGGAGGCTGGAAAGGGAGGTGGATTGGGGGAGGGAGGCTGGAAAGGGAGGTGGATTGGGGGAGGGAGGCTGGAAAGGGAGGTGGATTGGAGGAGGGAGGCTGGAATGGGAGGTGGATTGGGGGACGGAGGCTGGAATGGGAGGTGGATTGGGGGAGGGAGGCTGGAATGGGAGGTGGATTGGGGGAGGGAGGCTGGAATGGGAGGTGGATTGGGGGAGGGAGGCTGGAAAGGGAGGTGGATTGGGGGAGGGAGGCTGAAATGGGAGGTGGATTGGGGGAGGGAGGCTGGAAAGGGAGGTGGATTGGGGGAGGGAGGCTGGAAAGGGAGGTGGATTGGGGGAGGGAGGCTGGAATGGGAGGTGGATTGGGGGAGGGAGGCTGGAATGGGAGATGGATTGGGGGAGGGAGGCTGGAAAGGGAGGTGGATTGGGGGAGGGAGGCTGGAAAGGGAGGTGGATTGGGGGAGGGAGGCTGGAATGGGAGGTGGATTGGGGGAGGGAGGCTGGAAAGGGAGGTGGATTGGGGGAGGGAGGCTGGAAAGGGAGGTGGATTGGGGGAGGGAGGCTGGAATGGGAGGTGGATTGGGGGAGGGAGGCTGGAATGGGAGGTGGATTGGGGGAGGGAGGCTGGAAAGGGAGGTGGATTGGGGGAGGGAGGCTGGAATGGGAGGTGGATTGGGGAGGGAGGCTGGAAAGGGAGGTGGATTGGGGGAGGGAGGCTGGAAAGGGAGGTGGATTGGGGGAGGGAGGCTGGAATGGGAGGTGGATTGGGGGAGGGAGGCTGGAAAGGGAGGTGGATTGGGGGAGGGAGGCTGGAAAGGGAGGTGGATTGCCTTGTGACAAATGAACATATAAATGGCCCTGTGGTTCACACAAGCTCTATGAGAAACCTCTCCCTCTACTGATATATTAATCTGTGGTCTCACCCACCGTTAGAGAGAGCTGTGATCTGATACCTTTCCGCAGCCCTGGACCACTCTCATTCACATAAAACTGAAGCAATTTAATTCAAAACAAGGGCTCTGTCCCTAACGGCACCCTATTACCTATATAGAGCGCTACAGGGCTCTGGTTAAAAGTATAGGGAACAGGGTGTCATTTGGGACGCAGGCAAGAACTTTATCACCTCCTCCCTATTCACCCGTAATGTAAACCTGGGGAATATCACAGTGATTTTCTACTGCTGACGTGCAGGCTAGGTGGGATTTCATTGGCTCTAGGTGCATAAAGATGATCGTTAAGGTGAGGACGACAGAGAACAAGGTTTCTTTTAGTGCAATTAGTTTCATCCTATAAAATACTGTACCTTCTCTGTAATTACCAATCTAAATGTTATTCATCCACACTAGACTCTGAAGGTTTTATCTTCATTGTACAAAATATTTATTTTCATTTGACCTCCCCACCTTAAAAAAGCTCTCAACCTTAAAACGATGAATACATTGTCTGTAGGGCTTGTCACACCCTGATCTGGTTCACTTGTCCTTGTGATTGTCTCCACCCCCTCCAGGTATTGCTTATTATCCCCGAGGTATATATCCCTGTGTTTCCTGTCTCTCTGTGCCAGTCTGTCTTGCTTACCAAGTCAACCAGTGGTTTTTCCTTGCTCCTATTTTTCCCGACTCTGTTTGTTTCTAGTCCTCCTGGTTTCGACCCCTGCCTGTCCTGACTCCGAACCCGCCTGCCTGACCACTCTGCCTGTCCTGACTCCGAACCCACCTGCCTGACCACTCTGCCTGTCCTGACTCCGAACCCGCCTGCCTGACCACTCTGCCTGTCCTGACTCCGAACCCGCCTGCCTGACCACTCTGCCTGTCCTGACTCCGAACCCGCCTGCCTGACCACTCTGCTTGTTCTGACTACCAGCCTGCCTATCCCTTTGTACTGTTCTGGTTTCTGACCCCTGCCTGGCCTAACCTCGAGACTGCCTATCGTCTGTTACTGTTTGGACTCTGACCTAGTTTATGAGCTCTCGCCTGTCCCCGACCTGCCTTTGCCTACTCCCTTTGTTATAATTAAAATCGGAGCTTTACCGTTTGCCTCCTGTGTCTGCATTTGGGTCTCACCTTGTGCCCTTATAGAAAGTTAGTGTAGGTCTTTGGTAAGCCTTTGCAGGGATAAACCATATGAGGAAACTTAAATAATCAGCATGACTGTCACGCCCTGAACTGTTTCACCTGTCATGTGATTGTCTCCAACACCCACCAGGTCTCCCGTTACCTCGTGTATTTATACCTGCGTTTTCTTTTTGTCTGTTGCCAGTCTGTCTTGTCCCGTCAAGTCCTACCAGCATGTGCCCGTGTTTCCTGTGATTTTTCCTAGTCTTCCCAGTTGTGACCTTCCTGCCTGTCCTGACCCTGATCCTACCTGCCGTCCTGTACCTGCCTGACTCTGATTTGGATTACGACTTTTTGCCTGCCTTGGCCTACCAATTGCCTGCCCCTTGTATATTAAACCTCTTAGGGCTAGGGAGCAGTGATTGGAAGTTTCGGATGACTGACATGCCCAAGGTAAACAGCCTGTTGCTCAGGCCCAGAAGCTAGGATCTGCATATAATTGGTAGCATTGGATAGAACACACTCTGAAGTTTCTAAAACTGTTAACATAATGTCTGTGAGTATAACGGAACAGATATGGCAGGTGAAAATCCATCCGGAAATTTTATTTTTATTTTTGAGGTCACAGGCCATTTCATAGTCTACGGGATATACAAATAAAAAGGACCCAGATTGCAGTTCCTATCGCTTCCACTAGATGTCAACAGTTTTTTAGAAAGGGTTGTTTCAGGCTTGTTTTTTGAAAAATGAACAAGCAGTTGTAGTTTTTCCCAAGGCATCTCTCGTTAAGTAGTCTTGTGGCGCGCATGAATGAGGTGCCTGCTCTTCATTATATATCTTACCTATTGAACATACTATTCTCCGTCTTAAATTGTATTGTTTATTTAGATATTAGAGTAGCTGAGGATTAATTAGAAAAATCGTTTGACTTGTTTGGATGAACTTTACTTTAAACCTTTTGGGATTTCTTTGTATGCATTGTATCCCTCCCTTACCCACGTCACTGTCCATTTATTGTTTTTAAAGGATGATAGAAGTGCTACACCTGGTGGAGAGAGATTGTAAGACAGAAATAGTTGCTTTATGCATGCTGTACGTTACGACATGACAAGTCAAAATGAAACAGAGGGTCAGTTTTTTCTCCAATACTTTTCTCCAATTCTATAGAGCCATTACCATGTCGATCAACGCTTGAATAGAAACCTAGTTCACACCCCTGATATTGACGTAAACACAGTCGCTACAGTCCCATTAGTTTTCTTTGTAGCCTCGTTTGAATGTTGTGTTTGCACACATTTGTACGGAATGGGGTGAGTTTACGTTAACATTAAACCTTTAGTAATGTTTTCTCAGAATGCCATTTCACATTTTTAGTTATAGCCTAATGTTAGCTAGCTAATGAGCTAACATTGAACCTAATTGGTTACCTTTATTTAGCTGTGACAATCGTTTGTATTACTAGTACTCTGGATTGGGATTAGAGGTAATTGTTTAGCTGGCTAGCTACATGCCTAAACAATAGACAAGTTAAAGCTTGCTGTTAGCTTGCTAGCTAACATTACGTGTATGAATCAAATAAATCTTTATTTGTCACATGTGTTTGTGGGTACAAGTGTCAGTGTGTGTGGGTACAGGTTAATTGAGGTCATTTCTACATGTAGGTAGAGGTGAAGTGACTATGCATATATAATAAACATCGAATAGCAGCAGTGTACGAAACAAATGGAGGGGTGTCAATGTAAATAGGCCGGTGGCCATTTGATTAATTGTTCAGCAGTCTTATGACTTGGGGGGTAGAAGCTGTTTTGGTCCTAGACTTGTTGCTCCAGTACAGCTTGCCCTGTGATTGCAGAGAAAACAGTCTATGACTTGGGTGACTGGAGTCTCTGGCAATTTTATGGGCTTTCCTCTGACACCACCTCTGAACTGTGTGTAATGATGTTATCTCAGAATGAAAATACTTGTATCTGGAATTTTGTATCTGGAATCTTTCAGCATCAGTTGACCAGTCATAAAAAGAGAATGGTCTAATGCCTCCCATCAAAAAGAGAGCTAGCCCAAGCAAGCACAGTTTACACCTGAAGCATTAGGACTTGCAGTGAGTGGTAAACTTCATCAACTACGCAGATGATAATGCAATAGTATTACCGGGAAGCCACCCAGGGCACAAATACCTTGGTGGAAAGCTGCTGCCATCTCATGTGTCAAAAGCAGCAGTGTTGAGTCTATACAAGGAATCGATGACAACACTTGGTATGTAAAGCATCAACACGTTTTGATTATTTAATTGACCTCCAAATGATTTGCACTACTTTTTTGATCTCACATTATTTCTGTATTTTCCAGAAGCTGTTAAGTCAGCCAAGCTGAAGAAGCAATAGCAGCATCTAATGCTTGTTCAGAATGAATGGTCTGTCAACCAGAAGATGTATACTGACTGCAAGACCAACCGTCAAGACCTGCAGTTGTCTATGGGACCCTACTGAACCAGCAAGCAAGACATCAGGATGCATTACAGCTTTGATTTTGCTCAACAAGTAAGCAACATTTCCTCCTTTATACTGATTAAGCAGCGCTTGATGAGATTGCTGGTGTTGTGAAGGACAGCACAGTGACAGGGGTCAACATCCCACAGCTGGTTAGACTGGAGGATGATACGGTGCTGGTGGAAAGCTATGGCTGGCAACAGCACCTGACTCCATACATCAGCCCGCTGCCACAGATCAAGCAGTGAAAATCACTGCTTGATCACTTCAGGTGAAAATAATTTTCATTGCATTGTATGTGGTTATTCTTCTTACAGTGAGGGAAAAAAAGTATTTGATCCCCTGCTGATTTTCTATGTTTGCCCACTGACAAAGAAATGATCAGTCTACAATTTTAATGGTAGGTTTATTTGAACAGTGAGAGACAGAATAACAACAACAAAAAATCCAGAAAAACGCCTGTCGAAAATGGTATAAATTGATTTGCATTTTAATGAGGGAAATAAGTATTTGACCCCTCTGCAAAACATGACTTAGTACTTGGTGGCAAAACCCTTGTTGGCAATCACAGAGGTCAATCACAAGAGGAGAGGGATTTGTCCCACTCCTCTTTTTGCAGATCTTCTCTAAGTCATTAAGGTTTCGTGGCTGATGTTTGGCAACTCGAACCTTCAGCTCCCTCCACAGATTTTCTATGGGATTAAGGTCTGGAGACATGGTACGGGACCAGGTTTCAACTGCTGTGCAATGCTGACATCCTTCCTCCCGTCTTGCGACGAAAAGGCTATGGGCATCACATGCTCTGCACCAAAGTCTGCAGTGCCTCTATTCAAATGACTCTCTCCTAACGCTTCATTTTTTTGGTATCCTGCTGGTCAGCCACTTTACCCCTGATTGTATGCATATAACTACCTCTTATATCAATGATATTGTTAATGATATTGTTCTTGTACATACTGTAGATTATTTTATTTATATTGACACTATCTATTTCTGATATTGCTCCCCCTCCCTGGTGCTCGAAGGCACCAGGCTCCCCAGCATTACGCACTCCTGCCACCATCATTACGCACACCTGCCTTCCCTCCGTCATTCACATCAGTGTATTATTGGACTCACCTGGACTCTATCACCTCTGTAATTACCTCCCCTATATCTGTCTGGTTCCCCGTTCTGGTCCTGGCGTCAGCATTAATTGTTGTTTGTCGTTGTTTACCCGTGTGCTGACGCTGTTCCTGTTTTGTTACCTGTCTGTTCCTGAATAAATGTTGACTCCCCGTACCTGCTTCTCATCTCCAGCATCGGTCATTACAATAAAGCATGCTAATGTACTGGTGTGAAGGCATTTGAGGTCCTTCTGTAGCTCAGTTGGTAGAGCATGGTGCTTGTAACGCCAGGGTAGTGGGTTTGATCCCTGGGACCTCCCATAAGTAGAATGTATGCACACATGACTGTAAGTCGCTTTGGATAAAAGCGTCTGCTAAATGGCATATATATTATTATTACATATATTATTTGGGCAGTGGTGTAAAGTACTTCAGTAAAAATACTTTGAAGTATTTTGGGGGGATACCTGTAGATTACTATTTATATTTTTGGCAACTTTAACTTTTACTTCACCACATTCCGAGATAAAATAATGTACTTTTTTACTCCATACATTTTCCCTGACACCCAAAAGTATTTGTTACATTTTGACAGGAATATTGTACAATTCAAACACTTCAAGAGAACATCTCTGTTCATCCCTACTGCATCTGATCTGGCAGACTAACTAAACACAAATGCTTTGTTTGTATATTATGTCTGAGTGTTGGAGTGTGCCCCTGGCTATCCGTCAATAAAAAATAAAAAATAAATTGCCATTTGGTTTAACGTAAGGAATTTTAAATGATTTATACTTTTACTCAAGTATGACAATTGAGTACTTTTTCCACCACTAGATGTGGCTGGGGGTTATAGCATTTCTTTCACATGACCAATCAATTTAGAGAAGTGTGTCTTGGTAAGCATCATCTAATATTTATAAAATATTTTGACACTTTCTGTTTACCTGGAAATGTTTTGTTATTGTAGGTTACTACCACTTTTACTCTTAATCTGTACTACACTACTAACTGTTTATCACATGACCTCACATGTGAATCCTTAAAGAGATGAGTGGGGCTGGTTTAAGAGGGTGTGAACAATGTTGAATGGGTGTAGACAAGGGAGAGCTCTCCAGTAGGTACCAAAAATATTCAAAGTCACTTTTCTCAAAACTGAGCAGAATTAATTTCCCATTGTTCCTCAAAAATTTAGTTTATGGTATACCATTTTGTAGTTTCTCCAGTCTTTACTAATTACCAATGTAAAAAAAACAATTTCAATTTTTGCTACATAAGACCGAATACAGGTGTTGAGTAACATTTGTGGTTGCCTACCTCGACGACATCCTCATTTATTGCCTGTCAGCTCAAGAGCACGTCTTCCATGTCCGACAGGTCCTCCAGCTTTTCGTGAAGGCGGAGAAATGTGAGTTCCATCGCTCCACCATCTCCTTCCTAAGATAAGTCATCGCTGCAGGGAATATTCAGATGCACCCTGACAAGGTGAGAGCGGTGGTGGATTGGCTTCCACCCATATCCAGAGTGCAGCTGCAACTTTTCCTGGGGAGTGCTAATTCCTACCGTTGTTTTATCCGGGGTTACAGCACCCTTGCTTCCCCCTTCTCTGCACTCACATCTCCCAAGGTTCCGTTCATATGGTCTCCAACAGCTCCCATCTTAATCCGTGGTGGAGGTTGATGCCTCGGACTTCGGAGTGAGGGCTGTCCTGTCCCAGCGTTCTGCACCCTCATTGGGTCATCGGCCAGCCTATCCTAGGGTTTCATCCATCTGTCTAACAGCCCGTCGGAGCGAGCCAATCAGGACCTGGGGAAGACTCTTTGCTGCATCGTGTTCGCCAATCGCACCACCTGGAGCCAACAACTTGTGTGGGTGGAATATGCCCACAACAACCTTCCCTGTTCTGCTCCTGTTCTCACCTTTTGAGTTTTCCCTGGGATACCAGCCCCCACTTTTCCCAGAGCAAGAGGTCAGTATTATCTTCTGCCCAGATGTTCATTCGCTCTTCTCAAGTCCACCTCCAGCTATCGACGACAGGCGGACCTCCACCAGACCCTTGCTCCCCGCTACCATCTTGGGCAAAGGGTATGGCTTTCCACTTGGGATCTGCCCCTCCGGTGGAGACCTGAAAAATGTCCCTCCCCCATTTTATCGGTCCTTTCCCAATCTCTAAGGTCCTTAGCACCTCTGCTGTTAGCCTTCTGTTGCCCCACAACCTCCGTAATTATCCCACTTTCCTTATCTAGAAATAAACCCCTGTCTCACAGCCCTTTGTCTGCTGTTTCCAGAATGTGTTTTTTTTATACACTTTCTAATTATGGCATGGGGTTGTTCAATGACAAATATTCATGTTATATATTCGCCTCACTCTCAGAGAAATACAGTTGAAGTCGGAAGTTTACATACAATTAGGTTGAAGTCTTTAAAACTCGTTTTCAACCACTCCACAAATTTCTTGTTAACAAACTATAGTTTGGGAAGTCGGTTACTTTGTACATGACACAAGTACTTTTTCCAACAATTGTTTACAGACGGATTATTTCACTTATAATTCACTGTTTCACAATTCCAGTGGGTCAGAAGTTTACATACACTCAGCTGACTGTGCCTTTAAACAGCTTGGAAAATTCCAGAAAATGATGTCATGGCTTTAAAAGCTTCTGATTGGCTAATTTACATAATTTGAGTCGATTGGAGGTGTACCTGTGGATTTTTTTCAAGGCCTACCTTCAAACTCAGTGCCTCTTTGCTTAACATCATTTGGAAAATCAAAATAAATCAGCCAAACCCTCATAAAAATAATTGTAGCCTTCCACAAGTCTGAATCATCCTAGGGAGCAATTTCCAAGTGCCTGAAGGTACCATGTTCATCTGTACAAACAATAGTATGCAAGTATAAACACCATGGGATCACGCAGCCGTCATACCGCTCAGGAAGGAGGCGCGTTCTGTCTCCTAGAGATGAATGTACTTTGGTGCGAAAAGTGCAAATCAATCCCAGATCAACAGCAAAGGATCTTCTGAAGATGCTGGAGGAAATAGGTACAAAGTATTTATATCCACAGTAAAACGAGTCCTATATCCACAAAACCTGAAAGGCCGCTCAGCAAGGAAGAAGCCACTTATCCAAAACCTGCCAAAAAAATGCCAGACTACCGTTTTCAACTGCACATAGGGACAAAGATCGTACTTTTTGGCGAAATGTCCTCTGGTCTGATGAAACAGAAATAGAACTGTTTGGCCATAATGACCATCATTGTGTTTGGAGGGAAAAGGGGGAGGCTTGCAAGCCGAAAAACACGAGGATGGCAGCATCATGTTGTGGGGGTGCTTTGCTGCAGGAGAGACGGGTCCACTTTACAAAATAGATGGCATCATGAGGACGGACAATTATGTGGATATATTGAAGCAACATCTCAAGACATCAGTCAGTTAAAGCTTGGTCACAAATGGGTCTTCCAAATGGACAATGACTCCAAGCATACTTCCAAAGTTGTGGCAAATAGCATAAGGGCAACACAGTTAAGGTATTCGAGTGGCCATCACAAAGCCCTGACCTCAATCCTATAGAAAATGTGTTGGCAGAACTGGAAATTTAAAGGCAATGATACCAAATACTAATTGAGTATATGTAAACTTCTGACCCACTGGGAATGTGATGAAAGAAATCAAAGCTGAAATAAATCATTCTCTCTACTATTATTCTGACATTTCACATTCTTAAATTAAAGTGGTGATCCTAACTGACCTAAAACAGGGAATTTTTACAAGGATTAAATGTCAGGAATTGTGAAAAACTGAGTTTAAATGTATTTGGCTCAGGTGTATGTCAACTTCCGACTTCAACTGTATGTAGTAACACAGGCACATATAACAAATACGTCGCTACATTTTTATAAAGAACTGTGCAAATGCTATATTTGTGACATCACTATTAAAAATTATAAGAATAATTCAATAAAGTAATATGAGATATGTATGCAAAACATTTACATTCTACATTTTAGTAATTTAACATATGCTCTTATCAAGAGCAACTTACGGTAAGTGTATTTATCTTAAGATATTTAGATGAGACAACCACATATCACAGTCAAATATACAGGATTCAAACATTCCATTCTAGCTAAACAATGAATATTTAAAGTGTTGTAACAACAGCAACAAATCCTACACATCTAAAAATCTATAAATAAAATGTCCGAGCAACAGTAATATTTTACACAAACATATGAAAGTTCCCATAAGCAATCATTTCTGGATAGAAACTTTTCACATGATCATAGATCTGTAGTCGTTTCATTTCTGTCCTCTGAAAGTCATTGTGTAACCATCTCTCTCTCTGAGAGGCTTTTCATTACCTGGATCGCACTGTATTACAGCCTCTCCATGCTCAACCAGAACCTATCTGAACAGCACTTCTAACCCTCGATTGGATATTGATCCTGTTTTCTTTAAGCATATTGCTGGAAGCACAATTTCTCCCCCTCGACCCCCCCCCCCATGATAGCATCGGCTTGTTGCATGAAGACAAATGCTTAACATACTATGACTGTGTCCCATGGCATCTGCCGGACAGGTCCTTCAGAAAAACTAGAATGTTAGTCTTCCAACTGAGCATGCAGTATGATATTTTCAAAAGCATTTATGTTTTTCAATTCAATAGATCCTCGTATTTCATTACCTGAAGTAACACTAGACAGTCAAGTTCTGAAGCTGTTTCATACTGGCATTATATGCTATTAATAAATCTCGCGATTGATGTGTGTTCTCATAACCCCATTCAATCAACGCACCACGGTAACAACATCTGACATTGGCTGTTATTCGATTGAAGGCGAGTTGTCGGCAAGCACACACCGCTTGATATTAAAAAGTAATTTCCGTTTGAGACTACTTCTAGAGCATTTACCATGAATGCGATCTCCGCGAACATTGGGTAAATTGCCTTTAACCCATAAGATTCTAAGCCCTGTCTAACCCGGGGGAGGGGTTCTACTAAGCGATATGGAATTGTTTTAAGAAGATCATACCAGGATCATTTTGCTATTTGATTTAGAATTTTAAGACCGCATGAACAATCAAAAAATATATAAAAATATAATTTAATTAAACCTTTTATTTGACCCATACAAACGCATTGAATCACAGATTCACTACATGGAATGAGACAGTCCCCCCCCCAAAACATGGAAAGGAAGTTTGTTCTGAAGTGTCTATCCTCTATCTGAGAGATATAAGAAAGATTAGGAAGCAATATATTTTTTTTACATGTATTCAACCCCTTATGTATTTTATCACTAAACAGTCTCCATACACAGTATACTCCCCCCTCAAAAATGCAACTTCTGATAAAAGCTTATTCAGTTATGTATACATGCTGTGTGTTTATATGTGGAAGATCAGTTATGCTTATTATAAAATTGAACAGCGATAATCAGATGTCATTGTGATCTATAAGCAGTAATTGTCTCACACAGAGAGCTAAGAACTAAATGTTCAGGCTGCGTTTACACAGGCAGCCCTATTCTGATATATTTTCCACTAATCGCTCTTTTGACTAATCACATCAGATCTTCTCACATCAGATTTTTTTTTCAGAACTGATGTGATTGGTCAAAAGACTAATTAGTAAAAAAAATCTGATTTGGGTTTTCTGGCTGAATGCAGCATAAGATATGAAGTGAAGCTCTATGTGTGTGGGATGAATCCTTCATCTCAAAATCACTCTGCACCACTGTAGCCATGGCATTCATTAAGACATGCATGCAGGCACACACACACACACACAAACACACACACACACACACACACACACACACACACACACACACACACACACACACACACACACACACACACACACACACACACACACACACACACACACACACACACACACACACACACACACACACACACACACACACACACACACACACACACACACACACACACACACACACACACACAATCTCTCTCCCCCTCTCTCTCTCTGTAGCAATGGCAGTCATTACAGTGAATTACAAGAACATATTGGCCAGTCTTAACAAGGGAAGGGATTGGCATTAGATATTCTGTCACTGTTCTGAATACTGATATTTATCTCCCTTGGTATCTCACGTTGCATCCCAACTGGCATCCTATTCCCTTCATAGTGCACTACTTCTAGGCAATGCCCATGGGGATCTCGTCGTATATAGGAAATAGAGTGCCATTTGGGATGCAGACTCTGACTTGTTCTGAGACAGGTGGTTACCAACACTTGGTTAACTCAATGCCGTAACTAATGGTTCAGATTCTTAAAGAAGTATTGCAATAAGGAGGTCTACTTAATCAATATTTGCTGATGACATATGTGATGCCCTGTAGAGAGAAGAGTCTTCTTTGATCAAAGGAATACTTAGATCAATGGAAAAGTATGTTTTTAATCATACAAACCTTTGTCAGAGCATCATCCTGAGCACTGAACATGGAAATACAAAGTGGGTCTGTGTCTGACACTGTTAGGTCCCTCGCCGTAAATAGTATGCATGGATACCGAGAAGTATGCATGGATAACGAGTAGTATGCACTAATATTGAGCCCACCCATTTGTCCCAAATGGCACCATATTCCCTGTATAGTGCACAATGTTTAACCAGAGCTATTGCATTATATTGGGAATAGGTTGCCATTTGGGATATACCCTAAGATTTAAAAGATGTAAATGATGCAATGCTCAATTGGGATTGTTAGTCCAGTTGCCACTGTGTTGTGGCGGGCGGACTGGCACACACACACACGGTCTTGTATAGCTAAGCTTGTGAGGACACACAATTCAGTCCCATTAAAAATCCTATTTGCACACACACACACACACACACACACACACACACACACACACACACACACACACACACACACACACACACACACACACACACGCACGCACGCACACACGCACGCACGCACGCACGCACGCACGCACGCACGCACGCACGCACGCACGCACGCACGCACGCACACACACACACACACACACACACACACACACACACACACACACACACACACACACACACACACACACACACACACACACAACCTGGGTTCGACAATGTTCTGGAGAGTATTCAGTCCCCTTGAATTTATCCACACTTTGTTACGTTACAGGCTTATTCTAAAATCAAATCAAATGTATTTCTATAGCCCTTCTTACATCAGCTGATATCTCAAAGATATCTCAAAGAAACCCAGCCTAAAACCCCAAACAGCAAGCAATACAGGAGTAGAAGCACGGTGGCTAGGAAAAACTCCCTAGAAAGGCCAAAACCTAGGAAGAAACCTAGAGAAGAACCAGGCTATGAGGGGTGGCCAGTCCTCTTCTGGCTGTGCCGGCCAAGATGTTCAAATTTTCATAAATGACCAGCATGGTCAAATAATAGTAATAACAGTGGTTGTCGAGGGTGCAACGGCCAGGTGGAGTGGGGACAGCAAGGAGTCATCATGCCAGGTAGTCCTATGGCTCAGGTCCTCCGAGAGAGAGAAAGAAAGAGAGAATTAGAGAGAGCATACTTACCATGCATACCACCAACTTACCATCCTGAGACAAGGCCAAGTAAAGCCCACAGACAACCCAAGGGGGAGCTCCAACCCAGACAGGAAAACCGCATCAATGACTCAACCCACTCAAGTGACACACCCCTCCTAGGGATGGCATGGAGGAGCCAGTGACTCAGCCCCTGTAATAGGGTTAGAGGTAGAGAATCCCAGTGGAGAGAGGGGAACCGGCCAGGCAGAGACAGCAAGGGTGGTTTGTTGCTCCAGTGTGTTTCCGTTCACCTTCACACTCCTGGGCCAGACTACACTCAATCATAGGACCTACTGAAGAGTTGAGTCTTCAATAAAGGCTTAAAAGGTTGAGATCGAGTCTGCGTCTCTCACATCGGTAGACAGACCATACCATAAAAATGGAGCTCTATAGGAGAAAGCCCTGCCTCTAGCTGTTTGCTTAGAAATTCTAGGGACAATTAGGAGGCCTGCGTCTTGTGACCGTAGTGTACGTGTAGGTATGTACGGCAGCACCAAATCGGAAAGATAGGTAGGAGCAAGCCCATGTAATGCTTTGTATGCTAGCAGTAAAACCTTGAAATCAGCCCTTGCCATAACAGGAAGCCAGGAGGCTAGCACTGGAGTAATATGATATTTTTGGGGGGTTCTAGTCAGGATTCTAGCAGCTGTATTTAGCACTAACTGAAGTTTATTTAGTGCTTTATCCGGGTAGCTGGAAAGTAGAACATTGCAGTAGTCTAACCTAGAAGTGACAAAAGAATGGATACATTTTCTGCATCATTTTTTAACAGAAAATGTCAGATTTTTGCAATTTAACATAGATGGAAAACAGTCTTGATATGTTCGTCAAAAGAGAGATCATGGTCCAGAGTAACGCCGAGGTCCTTCACAGTTTTATTTGAGACTACCATACAACCATCAAGATTCATTGTCAACAGAAGATCTCTTTGTTTCTTGTGACCTAGAACAAGCATCTATGTTTTGTCCGAGTTTAAATGTAGAAAGCTTGCAGCCATCCACTTCCTTACGTCTGAAACACAGGTTTCTAGTGAGGGCAATTATGGGGCTTCACCATGTTTCATTGAAATGTACAGCAGTGTGTCATCCGCAAAGCAGTGAAAGTAACATTATGTTTCCGAATAACATCCCCAAGAGTTGTGAAAACTATAGTGGTCCAAAAACGGAACCTTGAGGAACACCGAAATTTACAGATGATTTGTCAGAGGACAAACTATCCACAGAGACAAACTGATATCTTTCCAACAAATAAGATCTAAACCAGGCCAGAAATTGTCCGTGTAGATCAATTTGGGTTTACAATCTCTCCAAAAGAATGTGGTGATCAATGGTATCAAAAGCAGCACTAAGGTCATTTACCACCTGCACTGATGCCATTATATGGTCATTTACCAGCTTCAAAAGTGCAGTCTCAGTGCTATGATGGGGTCTAAAACCAGACTGAAGCATTTCATATACATTGTTTGTCTTCAGAAAGGCAGTTGCTGCGCAACAGCTTTTTCCAACATTTTTTGAGAGGAATGGGAGATTCGATATAGGCCAATAGATTTTTATATTTTCTGGGTCAAGGTTTGGTTTTTTCAAGAGAGGCTTTATTACTGCCACTTTGAGTGAGTTTGGTACAGCAACAAAAACATGCGGACTCTCCTTCACTGCAGCCGAGGTGAGTAAGACATTTAAACGTGTTAACCCTCGCAAGGCTGCAGGCCCAGACGGCATCCCCAGCCGCGCCCCCAGAGCATGCGCAGACCAGCTGGCCGGTGTGTTTACGGACATATTCAATCAATCCCTATACCAGTCTGCTGTTCCCACATGCTTCAAGAGGGCCACCATTGTTCCTGTTCCCAAGAAAGCTCAGGTAACTGAGCTAAACGACTACCGCCCCGTAGCACTCACTTCCGTCATCATGAAGTGCTTTGAGAGACTAGTCAAGGACCATATCACCTCCACCCTACCTGACACCCTAGACCCACTCCAATTTGCTTACCGCCCAAATAGGTCCACAGACGATGCAATCTCAACCACACTGCACACTGCCCTAACACATCTGGACAAGAGGAATACCTATGTGAGAATGCTGTTCGACTACAGTACTGGACTTCCTGACGGGCCGCCCCCAGGTGTTGAGGGTAGGCAACAACATCTCCACCCCGCTGATCCTCAACACCGGGGCCCCACAAGGGTGCGTTCTGAGCCCTCTCCTGTACTCCCTGTTCACCCACGACTGTGTGGCCACGCACGCCTCCAACTCAATCATCAAGTTTGCGGACGACACAACAGTGGTAGGCTTGATTACCAACAACGAGACGAGACGGCCTACAGGGAGGAGGTGAGGGCCCTCGGAGTGTGGTGTCAGGAAAATAACCTCACACTCAACGTCAACAAAACTAAGGAGATGATTGTGGACTTCAGGAAACAGCAGAGGGAACACCCCCCTATCCACATTGATGGAACAGTAGTGGAGAGGGTAGTAAGTTTTAAGTTCCTCTGCATACACATCACAGACAAACTGAATTGGTCCACTCACACAGACAGCATCGTGAAGAAGGCGCAGCAGCGCCTCTTCAACCTCAGGAGGCTGAAGAAATTTGTCTTGTCACCAAAAGCACTCACAAACTTCTACAGATGCACAATCGAGAGCATCCTGGCGGGCTGTATCACCGCCTGGTACGGCAACTGCTCCGCCCACAACCGTAAGGCTCTCCAGAGGGTAGTGAGGTCTGCACAACGCATCACTGAGGGCAAACTACCTGCCCTCCAGGACACCTACACCACCCGATGTTACAGGAAGGCCATAAAGATCATCGAGGATAACAACCACCCGAGCCACTGCCTGTTCACCCCGCTATCATCCAGAAGGTGAGGTCTGTACAGGTGCATCAAAGCTGGGACCGAGAGACTGAAAAACAGTTTCTATCTCAAGGCCATCAGACTGTTAAACAGCCACCACTAACATTGAGTGGCTGCTGCCAACACACTGACACTGACTCAACTCCAGCCACTTTAATAATGGGAATTGATGGGAAATGATGTAAATATATCACTAGCCACTTTAAACAATGCTACCTAATATAATGTTACATACCCTACATTATTCATCTCATATGCATACGTATATACTGTACTCTATATCATCTACTGCATCCTTATGTAATACATGTATCACTAGCCACTTTAACTATGCCACTTTGTTTACATACTCAGCTCATATGTATATACTGTACTCGATACCATCTACTGTATCTTGCCAATGCTGCTCTGTACCATCACTCATTCATATATCTTTATGTACATATTCTTTATCCCCTTACACTGTGTATAAGACAGTAGTTTTGGAAATGTTAGTTAGATTACTTGTTGGTTATTACTGCATTGTCGGAACTAGAAGCGCAAGCATTTCGCTACACTCGCATTAACATCTGCTAACCATGTGTATGTGACAAATACAATTTGATTTCATTTGATTTTGATTTGATTTGGTACACATCCGGTGGATAGAGAGCCGTATATTATGTTCAACATAGGAGGGCCAAGCACAGGAAGCAGTTCTTTCAGTAGTTTAGTTGGAATAGGGTCCAGTATGCAGCTTGAAGGTTAAGAGGCCATGATTATTTTCATCATTGTGTCAAGAGATATAGTACTAAAACACTTGAGTGTCTCCCTTGATCCTAGGTCCTGGCAGAGTTGTTCAGACTCAGGACAACTGAGCTTTGGAGGAATACTCAAATCTAAAGAAGAGTCCGTAATTTGCTTTCTAATGATCATGATCTTTTCCTGAAAGAAGTTCATGAATTTATTACTGCTGAAGTGAAAGCCATCCTCTCTTGGGAATGCTGCTTTTTAGGTAGCTTTGCGACAGTATCAAAATTAAATGTTGGATTGTTCTTATTAAGTTGGAAAAACAGGATGATCGAGCAGCAGTGAGGGCTCTTCGATACTGCACGGTACTGTCTTTCGGAAGACTTCCAGTTTGGTGTGTCCCCGTTTCCGTTCCAATTTTCTGGAAGCTTGCTTCAGAGCTTGGATATTATCTGTATACCAGGGAGCTAGTTTCTTATGACAAATGTTTTTAGTTTTTAGGGGTGCTGTCACGAATATTACCAAAGGTGACTCCCCTTCTTGTTCGGGTGGCGCTCGGCGGTCGTCGTCGCCGGTCTACTAGCTATCGCCGATCCGTTGTTCTGTGTTCGTTTAGTTTTGTCTAATTGGTAGCACCTGTTTCTAGTTTGGTTGTTAGGATAGGGTTATATATAGTCTGTTCAGCCCGCTTCTGTTTCGTGCGTGCTTGTTCTCCTGTTTCCTTGTTTGAGTGTATTTTTGTTGGCATTTTGGGTTTCACGCTGTCCGTTTATATTTCTGTTAATTTGTGTTTCCACTTTTGTTCATGTTATGTTTCCAGGACATTAAAGCGTGTTGTTTTTCCCACATCCTTTGCTCTCTGCGCCTGACTCCACACCTCTTCACTCATTTACTCTTAACAGGTGCGACTGCATCTAGGGTATTACGCAAGGTTAAATTGAGTTCCTCAGTTAGGTGGTTAACTGATTTTTGTCCTCTGACGTCCTTGGGTAGGCAGAGGGAGTCTGGAAGGGCATCAAGGAATCTCTGGGTTGTCTGAGGATTTATAGCACAACTTTAGATGATCCTTGGTCGGGGTTTGAGCAGATTATTTGTTGCGATTGCAAACGTAATAAAATGGTGGTCCGATAGTACAGGATTATGAGGAAAAATATTAAGATCCACAACATTTATTCCATGGTTCCAAATTTCTTTCAATTAAGAATGATGGAAACCACTGTGTTCTTGGGGACATTCAATGGGATTAGGGTAGCATTCGGCACACAGGCATTGTGTGTTTTGTTGCTGATGTACAAAATCAATTATTCATAAAGAAGGTTTAGTGACTCAGAACACTTCAGACAAATCTTGGTGTCATGAAGGTATCCTAGCAAGAAATGGAGCAGAGCCCACTCCCACACAGTCAAATGGACAACTCAATATAGTAAAATGTATTTTAACTACCCTCAATACACTTGTACACAGTTCGATGGACAAATATTCAACCGAGAACATTAACATATTCTTCCTCTAACATGCTAGCGTGTACACACACACACACACACACACACACACACACACACACACACACACACACACACACACACACACACACACACACACACACACACACACACACACACACACACACACACACACACACACACACACACACATTCTCCCACACACACACACACACACACACACACACACACACACACATTCTCCCACACACTTTGAAACACAGACAGTTGCACACACACACATGCAGGCTTGCACACACACATTCAGGGGCGCACACACACGCAGGTGCGCACACACACATGCAGGTGCGCACTCACAGACACACACACATGCATGTAATGATTTTCATTGGTGGAATAAGGAGTAGACCAAAGCGCAACGTGGTACGTGGTCATGATACCTTTAATAGACGAAACACTGAATACAAACAAACAAGAGAATAAAGGAAAACTGAAACAGTCCCGTATAGTGAAAACACTGAAACGAAAAATAACCACCCACAAACAAAAGTGGGAAAACAGGCTACCTGTCACGCCTTGGTCAATGTATTTTGTGTTTTTGTTATATGTTTGGGTAGGCCAGGGTGTGACATGGGTTTATATGTTTTGTTTCGTATTGGGGTTTGTATTATTTGGGATCGCGGCTGATTAGGGGTGTGGTATAGGCTTGGCTGCCTGATGTGATTCTCAATTAGAGTCAGGTGCTTATCGTTGTCTCTGATTGGGAACCGTATTTAGGTAGCCTGAGTTCGCTTTGTATTTCGTGGGTGTTTGTATATGCCACACACACACACACACAGCCTGGAGGAGCAGAGAGGGGTCTGGTGCATAGTGGTGGACAAAGTATCCTATTGTCATACTTGAGTAAAGTTAAATATACCTTAATAGAAAATGGTATGGTTTTAAATATACTTAGGTAACAAAAGTAAATGTAATTGTTAAAATATACCTAACTATCAAAAGTAAAAAGCATAAAATAATTTAAAATTGCTTATATTACAGTTTTTTTGCGATTGCTTACACACTTGTTGCGGAATTTGTCTCATTGTGTCAAAACTCTCCCCACAAGCCAAATAAGACACAACACTTGGAGATAAGCATCTCACTTCTATGTCAACATGAATCTCTGCAATCAAAACCTTACAATCCTTTTTCTAAATGGCATGTTTGCAACAAAATGATACCCACATGCACTGTTTGAATGACTCTTTCAAAACAGCAACAACACACTGATGTACTTTATACAAAACACTGCTGTCTTTAGTACTTTGTATACCTTTTGTTCTCATACAGGCTTCTGTGAAAGATTGTTCCAGTACAGTACATTTACTCACATTACAATCAACACAAAAATAGAAAGGCTTCCGAAAAAAAAATGTTCAGTTTATTTTTTTGCCATTGCAGGTTTGTACAACAAAAAAACACAAAGAAAAGTAGAATTACAGTACAGTCGTCAATACAATATGTTACTGTAAACTCAAGGAAACAAAAATAGTAAAATTACAGTGCGATAAACCCAAAATAGTATTGTATGGGATTATATGGGATTGTAAGGGATGGTGTGGATGGTTTATGGATCCCGCCTTCTATTAGGGTCTGGCCACATCACCTCATCCACATGAAGCAATGTCATCCCTAGCTAGGCAACGGGGAAAATGTCGCCAACCCTGGGCTGACCCCAACTCAATGTCTCCTCATGCCTCTACAATTGCTTGCAGAAGAGGCAGGCGGGCATGTGGTTGGCGTTCAAACGCTTTCCAACGCCAAGCAAAAAAAATTACTCAATCAAATTGAGAAATGTGGAGTAAGGGAGCAAGTACACAACTATGAAATTTTATTGTGGTTGGTGAACCAGTCCCTGACCAGAGCAGCCTGGTGGAAACTAACATTATCCCAGATGATAACAAACCTGGGCTGCTCTGGTCCGTCCTATACAACTGCATTATGTAGTGCATCCAGAAATATGATTATGTGTGCAGTATTGTAGGGACCGAGGGTGGCATGGTAATGGAGAACTCCTTGCAGACTAATGGGGGCACACAAGGTGACATTTCCCCCCTGCTGCCCAGGGACATTCACAACAGCTCTTTGTCCTATAACATTTCGGCACCGACGCCTGGTTTTAGCTAGATTGAATCCAGCTTCATCAATGAAAATGAACTCATGAGGCTGTACAGTTGCATCAAAGTCCTGGACTCTCTGTAACAGAAAATGCACACACTGTATCGTGAATGTGGTGTACCTCAAAACACAGGACTACAATGTCTACATTTTCACACAAGGATGGGAGTGGGGGGTAGGTTGGGTCAGACACATTCAGTCAAAACTACATGCTACAGGCAAGGCAGGTGCCCCACCAGACAGCCCCCCACCCCCAGAATGAGGGCACCTGCCTAGGTCACATAATGCTTTGTCTGAATGCATCTATATAGTGCCAAATGGACACAATCTACTGCCATTACTGTATTACAGTATAGCACAGTGACACTTACTAGCACATCGTCACAGCGAAGGTCTTTGACTCTAACACTGTTCCTCTCAAATGGAACCCTGGACAGCTGCTTCATCGTCAATTGGTGTTGACGCAAGACGCCGAAGAGTGTCGACATACTGACATGGTTGATCTTATGGAATGTTGTGTGATCTGAGATGATTTGCTCTCGTAGTTGATGTAGGCGGATGGTGTTGTTTGCCAACACTAGATTGACAACGGCAAGTTCCTGTTCATGGTGAACAGACGTGGCCTTTCACCCTCAGGAGGTCGTCTGGCAGTTCTCTAGAAAATACAACAGTATGATGTCATTGGTTAGGTTCTTTTTTTACATATTGCACTGTCGTACCTCGCCTCCCTACCACTGAGGAAGTACAGTTCCCGCTCAGCCCAGTCAAAACTGTTCGCTGCTCTGGCCCCCCAATGGTGGAACAAACTCCCTCACGACACCAGGACAGTGGAGTCAATCACCACCTTCCGGAGACACCTGAAACCCCACCTCTTTAAGGAATACCTAGGGTAGGATAAGTAATCCTTCTCACCCCCCCCTTTAAGATTTAGATGCACTATTGTAAAGTGACTGTTCCACTGGATGTCATAAGGTGAATGCACCAATTTGTAAGTCGCTCTGGATAAGAGCGTCTGCTAAATGACTTAAATGTATGTAAAATGTATACTGTACACAGTAACATCACAACTGCATTACATGTACTTCACAGCACTATACCTGATTTTTTTATCCACTGAGGATATATTGTAGGACTACATTGTACTGTGATGCAGAATGACAATTACATACGTACAGTCTAGTGTAGAAAGTTGAAGACATACCTGTTCTCCAGTCTAAATGTCCGTATTATGGATGCTACCGTGTAGCGACTAAGATTGGGCTGGACTCCCTCATCGTCAGGCCATGATTTATGACATGGTCCATCATAGTGATCCTAATGTCGTCGGAAATATGTCTCCCTCTATTGCCTGTTCCCCTTCTTTGTTTTTGTCCTCGTCCTACTCCTCTCTCTCTTCCTCTTCCGCTACCTCTTCCTCTTCCCCTCGCTCTCACTGCACTCTTGATAAGTGGGGGGCAGGTAGCCTAGTGGTTAGAGCATTGGGCCAGTAACCAAAAGGTTGCTGGATTGAGTCCATGAACAAGGCAGTTAACCAGCTCTTCCCTAGTAGGCCATCATTGTAAATAAGAATTTGTTCTTAACTGACTTGCCTAGTTAAATAAAGGTTATATATAAGTGTGTGAATTGGACCATTTCCCTGTCCCGCTAAGCATTGAAAATGTAATGTGTACTTTTGGGTGTCAGGGAAAATGTATGGAGTAAAAAGTACATAATTTAATTAGGAATGTAGTGAAGTAAAAGTAAAAGTTGTCAAAAATATGAATAGTAATGTCCAGATACCACAAAAAAATATTAAGTACTGCTTTACACCACTGCTGATGCACACTGTACAATGTAGAAAGGGATTAGAGTGTGTTAGTGCTCTAGCTAGCAGCTTCTTCTTGTTAGTGGTGTGTGTGTTTGTGTGTGTATTGCTTGTATTGTTGCCTTCTTCCCCTGGCTGTCCTAATGGGCTGCAGAGGCTCCGAGTACACGTTGCTTTTAAGGTCAGGGATGCGTTCGAATGGCACCCTATTCCCATATAGTGCAATACTTTTGACCAGGACCATAGGTCTCTAGGAAAAAGCAGTGAACTGTGTTGGGAATAGGGTGCCACTTTGGATGTACCTCAGCATAGTATCTCCCGGTCACAGCATTCTTATGCTGCCGTACTGTTGTTGTCGTTGTATTTGCCATGTCTTGACAATATACAATTTCTCTCTCTTATCTGGCATTTTGTTTGTTGAGAACGCGACTTTGATCTATTATTACCACAGTATGGTCTGAAAAATGAGGTCTTTTACAGCCTCTATAATATCAAACATTGAGTTGTTCTGATTGACCAGCAACACAGTATTCTGTACAAAACGCAGCGTAATGATGTCAGGCTGACGACTGACAGACCATATGTTTAGGTTAGAGATTGATTGAAAGCGGAGGTCATGACGCTGACCTCCAGACAATCTCCATTACAACCTCCACAAGGACCTCAAAACGTTGCACCCAGTTTTCAACCAGACAAAAACGTCATAACACTGCGTACCAAATCTGGTCACACACCTGTAGGCACCCTGCAAGCAGCCAAATTTAAAACAATTGATCTTGAATCTCGACCCAGATGGCCTGACCTGTGTCTGAATCTGATTTTAACATACGTTGCGAAGATGAACCACCAATGCCTCTATCCTGCTTTTTGATCACAACCCTGCAGTTTCATTCCTGGTCCCTCTGTCCCTGTGTCTTCAGTCTGCAGTCTACATGGAGGTTGTAGAGTCAGGTTCAAAATGATTGGCACCTTTGATAAAGATGAGAATAAAAAGACTGCATATAATCAAATATTATGAGATTGGAGAACACATTGGACCGATCTCTTCAATTCAAACCACAGGTTTTCAATGGGATTCATGTCCGGAGACTGAGATGGCCATTGCAAAATGTTGATTTAGAGGTCAATTAACCATTTCTTTGTGGATTTTGATCAGCGCCTGGGGTTATTGTTGTGCTGGAAGCTCCACTTGCGGCCAAGTGTCAGCTTCCTGCCAGAGGCATCCAGGTTCTGCACTAAAATGTCCTGGTGTTTTATAAAGTTCATGATGTCGTTGACCTTAACAAGGACCCAAGGACCAGTGGAAGCAAAATAGCCCCATAACATTAAAGATCCAGCACCATATTTTACCGTAGATATGAGATACTTTTCTGCATATGCTTATGTTTTCATGTCATCTGACCATAGCACCGGTTGCAATCCAAGTGCCAATGCCGTTTATCAAACTCCAGGCGGTGCTATGTTTACATGACATGAAAACAGAGCTCTTTGGCAACGCACATCACCGGCAATTTTGGACCTGACTGTATGTATGACTAGCATGCTTTCAACGGTACAGCAACAGCCCAGACCCCATTCTCATTCATTTCATCATTCATTGTTCTCATTTTCCACCACATATTAATTTCTTTCAGCAGGAAGTCATCTATAAAACATTAAATAGCCGTCTAGTACCGACCACTGAGAAACAGGCCAGGATTGATATCCAGCAAATAGAACTGACAAAAAAATATGGTTCTGTGCAAATTGCCTGAGTTTTCCCTGGATGGGAATCACCATGTGTTTTTTTGTCAGCCATGGCGATTGTTTATTTATACATGCAAAAGATATGCATTCACTCTGATATCTGACTGATCTGGGAGGTTTTCTTAACATTCCCCCTTGAAATGTGTCCCATTTTTTATTCATGAAATACACAATAGTACATGGTGTGGTTAAGTATGCTCATATTGGGACTTCCCTAAAATAGCTGAATTGTGAAAAAGCTTTTTGCTAAATGGTATATGCGGTTCTGTACAGGCTCACTCCTCTCAGACACCCCTGTATACAGTAAGCCTTATGCAACGTGAGGTCATGCAAGTTAGCTGAGAGCGCTGTGGAAGTTCCAAACAGAGAAGGCAACAGTACACAACAGTGGGAGTAATGTTAAACTGGCACAACGGAAATATTCAAATATTTTGTAAAAATGGTCATGCATTATGAACAATAGCTTAAAAAGACTCCTATTTCTAACTAACTCAATAAGAAATTACTTTATCTTAGTCGTCAAAGTAGTACTTATGTATTCAAACACCTTGGATGGGGTGAAAATAATATGTATCACTTTGATGGAGAGGTAAAAAGGACAATTCTCGTAAAACATTTTGGACAAAATCACAACAGATATCTGTTGTGTACTGTAGCTCAGTTGGTAGAGCATGGCGCTTGTAACGCCAGGGTAGTGGGTTCAATTCCCAGGACCACCCATACGTAGAATGTATGCACACATGACTGTAAGTCGCTTTGGATAAAAGCGTCTGCTAAATGGCATATATTATTATTATTACAGTCCATTTCCCATCCATTTCCTTTCACACCCAACATTGGGCCACACGTAGGCTGGGATTCATTCAAAGAGCCGTTGGACTAGCAAATGCGTCGTTTCCACAACTTTCCCGGATATTACATTCATAGTAAATGCTGCGGAAGTCTGCTCAAGCTAGCAAGCTTTAACATGCTAGACATGGGGCTATCTTCAACATGCTATAGGTGGGGCTAGCAGCTAGCTTTAAGATGATAGAGGTGGGGCTAGCAAAAAAATGCTAGATGGGTGCTAGCCCTAACACGCTTGAGCGGTGTTAGCTTAAACACGTGAAAGGGGTGCTAGCCCTAACATGCTAGAGGTGGGGTTAGCTTCAACATGCTAGAGGTGGGCAAACATCAACATGCTAGAGGTGGGGATAGCTTCAACATGCTAGAGGTGGGGCCAGCTTCAACATGTGAGAGGGGTGCTAGCCCTAACATGCTAGCGGTTGGGCTAGCTTCAACATGACAGAGGCGGGGCTAATTTCAACATCCTAGAGGTGGGGCCAGCTTCAACATGCTACAGGTGGGGCCAGCTTCAACATGCTAAATGTGGGGCAAACTTCAACATGCTAGAAGTGGGGCTAACTTCAACCTGTTAGAGGTGGGGCTAGCTTCAACATGCTAGAGGTGGGGTGAACTTCAACATGCTATAGGTGGGGCTAGGTTCAACATTCTAGAAGTGGAGCTAACTTCAACATGCTAGAGTTGGTGCTAAGTTCAATATGCTAGAGGTGGGGTTAACTTCAACATGCTAGATGTGAGGCTAACATCAACATTCTAGAGGTGGGAATAGCTTCAACATGCTAGAGGTGAGGCTAACATCAACATGCTAGAGGTGGGAATAGCTTCAACATGCTAGAGGTGAGGCTAACATCAACATGCTAGAGGTGGGGCCAGCGTCAACATGGGAGAGGGGTGCTAGCCCTAACATGCTAGTGGTTGGGCAAGCTTCAACATGCTAGAGGCGGGGCTAACTTCAACATGCTAGAGGTGGGGAAAACTTCAACATGCTTGACCTGGGGATAAGTAGAGCATGCTAGAGGTGGGGCTAGCTTCAACATGGTAGAGGTGGGGCTAACTTCAACATTCTCGAGGTGGGGATAGCTTCAACATGCTAGAGGTGAGGCTAACTTCAACATGCTATAGGTGAGACTAACTTCAACATGCTAGATGTGGGGACAGCCTTAACATGCAAGAGGTGGGGCAAACTTCAACATGCTAGAGGTGGGGCAAACTTCAACATGCTAAATGTGTGGCTAGCTTCAACATGCTAGAGGTGGGGCTAACTTCAACATGCTAGAGGTGGGGCTAACTTCAACATGCTAGAGGTGGGTCAAGGTGCTTGCTTATGTGTGCAAGACAAACAACAAAAGATCAGTTTGAAGAAGTAAATGTCAGCTATGAATTCATCCTCCCTGAGGTGGTACCTGCCTGTTCTAGTCATCACCTCAGAAGCTTATGTTTCTCACCTCTTTGGTTAATTATTTCCTCCCAAAACATAGATGAAAGGACCCTGTTTAACCTTTATGGCAGTGGTTCCCAAACTTTTTATAGTCCCGTACCCCTTCAAACGTTCAACCTCCAGCTGTGTACACCCTCTAGCACCGGGGTCAGCTTAATCTCAAATGTTGTATTTTGCCATCATTGTAAGTCAGCCACACACACACTATACAATATAATGGTCCTTCTGTAGCTCAGTTGGTAGCGCATGGCGCTTGTAAAGCCAGGGTAGTGGGTTCGATCCCCGGGACCACCCATACGTAGAATGTATGCACACATGACTGTAAGTCGCTTTGGATAAAAGCGTCTGCTAAATGGCATATTTCTTTCTTTCTTTCTATAATTACTAAAACAGAGGAATGAGTGAGTTTTTGTTACAACCCAGCTCGTGGTTATAGGACCAGGGTACAAATAATAATACAATAATAATAAATCATTTAGGTCTTTATTTAGCGATTTTACATTTAAAACCTTATTTGTTCATCAGAAATTGTGAATAACTCTCCACAGATTAATGAGAAGGGTGTGCTTGAAAGGATGCCCATAACTCTGCAATGTTGGGTTGTAATCTTAACAGTGTCTTAACAGCGTGATTTGCCAAGGCAGGATACTCTGACTGCAGCCCAATCCAGAAATCTGGCAGTGGCTTCTGATTAAATTCAATTTTCACACAACCGCTTATTGCAATTTTGATGAGGCTCTCTTGTTCAGATATTGGTAAGTGGACTGGAGGCAGGCCATGAAAGGGATACCGAATCTATTTGTTTGTGTCGTCCATTTTGGGAAAGTACCTGCGTAATTGCACACCCAGCTCACTCAGGTGGTCCGCTATATCAAATTTGACATTGTCCGTGAGCTTGAGTTCATTTGCACACAAAAAAATCATACAATGATCAAATCAAATCAAATTTTATTTGTCACATACACATGGTTAGCAGATGTTAATGCGAGTGTAGCGAAATGCTTGTAGAAATAACACGTAAAAAAAACAAAAAACTGCATAGTTTCCTAGGAACGCGAAGCGAGGCGGCCATCTCTGTCGGCGCCGG
Organism: Oncorhynchus gorbuscha; assembly: GCF_021184085.1. Lineage (NCBI taxonomy): Eukaryota > Metazoa > Chordata > Actinopteri > Salmoniformes > Salmonidae > Oncorhynchus > Oncorhynchus gorbuscha. The sequence goes on along the minus strand of NW_025744371.1, from coordinate 143,388 downwards.
ACGTTGAGGGTGCGTGATGGAAAGACCTGTGTGTTGTCCTTGTTAATGCAGACAGAGAAGGGCAGAGAAGAACTTCTTACTCATAGCCTTAATTTGGTCCCGCGCATTGAATATAGTTGTGGAGAGTCCCTGTAAGCCTAGATTCAGATCATTCAGGTGAGAAAAAACATCACCCAGATAAGGCAAATCCTGCGAAAAACTCATCATTTATTTAATTTAATTTTACCTTTATTCAACCAGGCAAGTCAGTTAAGAACAAATTCTTATTTTCAAAGACGGCCTGGGAACAGTGGGTTAACTGCCTGTTCAGGGGCCGAATGACAGATTTGTACCTTGTCAGTTCGGGGGTTTGAACTTGCAACCTTCCGGTTACTAGTCCAACGCTCTAACCACTAGGCTACCCTGCTGCCCTGGTGCCACATCATCATGCAAGCGGTCAGACAAGTGAAAATTATGGTCAGTAAAGAAAACTTTAAGCTTGTCTCTCTTCAAGAAAACGTGTCAATACTTTGCTCCTTGGTAACCAGCGCACTTCTGTATGTTGTAAAAGCGTTACATGGTCGCTGCCGATATCATTGCATAACGCAGAAAATACACGGGCCTTGCTTTAACAAAGTTCATCATTTTCACTGTACTGTCCAAAACGTCTTTCAAGCTGTCAGACATTCCCTTGGCAGCAAGAGCCCCTCGGTGGATGCTGCAGTGTGCCCAAGTGGCGTCGGGAGCAACTGCTTGAACGTGCGTTACCACTCCACTATGTCTCCCTGTCATGGCTTTGCGCCATCAGTACAGATAACAACACATCTTGACCACCAAAGTCCATTTTATGTCACAAAGCTGTCCAGTACTTAAAAAATATCCTCTCCTGTTGTCCTGGCTTACAGTTGTTTGCAGAAGAGAATGTCTTCCTTGACACCTCATAAATGTAAAGAACATGCCAGGCTCTCCACGTCTGTTGACTCATCTAGCTGTAATGCATAGAATTCACTGTCTTGTATGTGAAGCAGTAATAGTTTCAAAACATCTCCTGCCATGTCACTGATGCGTCGTGAAACAGTGTTGTTTGATGAAGTCATTGTCTGTATAGTTTTTCTGGCCTTTTCCACCAGCATTGTCCCATCCATAACTGCGTCAGCAGGAATAATTAAGTCCTCCAAAATTGTATGGGGCTTGCCTGTTCTAGCCACTCGGTAGATCACCATATAAGACGCTTTTAGCCCCTTCTTATTAATGGTATCTGTTGATTTTATCCATGTCTTACTACTCTATTGTCATCTTAATTCTCGCTCAAAAAACCCCTGTGGCTTATTGTTCAAATTCGCATGTTTAGTTTCTAAATGTCTGTGCAAGAGTGAAGGTTTCATCGAGATGTGAGATAGTACTTTTGCACATTTAACACACTCTGGCTGAGGAAAGGCACTACTCCCAATATAAATGAACCCCAAATCAATGTAGTTCTCATCATATTTGCTCCTCTTCGTCCAATGTCCCTCTCTGTTGTTCAGTACTTTCACAGGTAAGGGTCTACCTGTTGTTTTCGGCGCACGTGACAAATAAACTTTGATTTGATTTGATTTGAAAGGGGCATTAGTTCATTGGCTGCATCAGATTCTCAACTGTCAGTGTCCATGCTAGCTAGCTGGGCTAGCAACAAATGTAGAATTACTGATGGTAGCATTGGATGTGCTCGTGGAAGCAGAACAACTTGTGTCATCGACGGGTGCAGGTGTAGTACTGATGGTATTGGGACATGCTTAACACCCCAGCCATCCTACAATCTAAGCTTGAAGCCCTCAATCTCACACAAATGATTAATTAACCTACCAGGTTCAACCTTGAATCCGTAAATATGGGCACCCTCATAGATATCATCCTAACCAAACTGCCCTTCTAATACACCTCTGCTGTTTTCAACCAGGATCTCAGCGATCACTGCCTCATTGCCTGCGTCAGTAATGGGTCTGCGGTCAAACGACCACCCCTCATCACTGTCAAACGCTCCCTAAAACACTTCAGTGAGCAGGCCTTTCTAATCGACCTGGCCTGGATATCCTGGAAGGATATTAACCTCATTCCGTCAGTAGAGGATGCCTGGTTATTCTTTAAAAGTGCTTTCCTCACCATCTTAAATAAGCATGCACCAATCAGAAAATGTACAACCAGGAACACATATAGCCCCTGGATCACTCTAGACCTGACTGCCCTTGACCAGCACAAAAACATCCTGTGGTGTACTGCATTAGCATCGAATAGACCCTGCGATATGCAACTTTTCAGGGAAGTTAGGAACCAATATACACAGGCAGTTAGGAAAGCTAAGGCTAGCTTTTTTAAACAGAAATGTGTATCCTGTAGCACAAACTCCAAAAAGTTCTGGGACACTGTTACGACGAATCTGCGATAATTGAGAATTTCAACAACCATTTTTCTACGGCTGGCCATGCTTTCCACCTGGCTACCCTTACCCTGGTCAACAGCCTTGCACCCCCCACAGCAACTTGCCCAAGCCTCCCCCATTTTTCATTCACCTAAATTCAGATAGCTAATGTTCTGAAATAGCTGCAAAATCTGGATCCCTACAAATCAGCAGGGCTAGACAATCTGGACCCTCTCTTTCTAAAATTATCTGCCGAAATTGTTGTAACCCCTATTACTGGCCTGTTCAACCTCTCTTTCGTATCGTCTGAGATCCCCAAAGATTGGAAAGCTGCCTCGGTCACCCCCCTCTTCAAAGCGGGATACACTCTATACCCAAACTGCTACACACCTATATCTATCCTACCCTTCCCTTCTAAGATCTTCAAAAGCCAAGTTAACAAGCAGATCACCAACCATTTCAAATCCCACCATACCGTCTCCGCAACGCAATCTGGTTTCCGAGCTGGTCACGGGTGCACCTCAGCCACGCTCAAGGTCCAAAATGATATCATAACCTCAATCGATAAGAGACAATAGTGTGCAGCTGTATTCATCAACCTGGCCAAGGCTTTCGACTCTGTCAATCACCACACTCTTATTGGCAGACTCAACAGCCTTGGTTTCTCAAATGACTGCCTCGCCTGGTTCACCAACTACTTCTCAGACAGAGTTCAGTTTGTCAAATTGGAGGGCTTGTTGTCCGGACCTCTGGCAGTCTCTATGGGGGTGCCACAGGGTTCAATCCTCGGGTCGACTCTTTTCTCTGTACACATCAATGATGTCGCTCTTGCTGCTGGTGACTCTCTGATCCACCTCTACGCAGATGACACCATTCTGTATACTTCTGGTCCTTCTTTGGACACTGTGTTATCTAACCTCCAGACGAGCTTTAATGCCATACAACACTCCTTCTGTGGCCTCCAACTGCTCTTAAATGCAACTAACACTACATGCATGCTCTTCAACTGATCGCTGCCCACACTTGGCCGCCCGCCCAGCATCACTGCTCTGGACGGTTCTGACATAGAATATGTGGACAAATACAAATACATAGGTGTCTGTTTTTTTTATTTGATTTATTTCACCTTTTTTTAACCAGGTAAGCTAGTTGAGAACAAGTTCTCATTTACAACTGCCACCTGGCATAGATAAAGCAAAGCAGTGAAATAACAAAATAAAAAATATAATGGTTGTAGCAGTACTACCAGTAGAGCTGGTCGTATGTACCTCTATGGACACAGGCCTTACTTTTTTAACCATTTATAAATTTCCGAGCAAACGGAATGAGCAGCAGATACGTTTGGCTACATACGGATCATTAGTAGAATTCCCGCGAGAGAGTAATAGTTCATGTGATTGGATGTTAATTATTTGTCTAGACTACCTGTATTTGACATTGTGTTGATATTTCACTGAACACCAGACTAGGTTTCATTTTATTTTTGGCAGTGAAAAGGAGCTACTCAGGCAAGAAAAAAACCTCACACAAATGTTTAGCTCTGTTGTAAAATCTAAATGGAGTGTTTGAAACGGCATACCCTTGGGGGTACGTGCACCCCAGTTTGGGAATAGCCGCTCTACGGGATCGGTGTCCCTGTACCGGGACGGTTGTTGCTCAATATGCGCTAACTTTCCGGGACATAGGCGTTTCTTATATGGGCAAAAAGCTTATATTCTTGTTAATCTACTTGCAGTGTCCAATTTACAGTGGCTGTTACTGAAAAAAAATACCAGGCTATAGTTTGAGGATAGTGCACAACAACATAACACAGCAACTGGTTTGATACATTCACCTCTGAAGGTAAATAATGTACTTACATTCATTAATCTGGTTCTGATTTGTCATCCTGAGGGTCGCTGAGATAAAGTGTAGTTTTGTTTGAAAAAAAATAATTTTTGTATTCCAATGTAGGAACTGGGTTCTACAGTTACACCCACCCAGCCCGGTCATCTAGATGCGTCTTTCCTGTAGGGAAGCAACTAATCCATCATACATGACATTTCTGGGAGTGTGTAAACTAAAAAAAAATACAACCATAGAATATTTGTATGTTCTCTATACTTATGTACTTGAAAATGTACAAATTGACAAATTTGGGACATTTGGGCCAACTCCTGGCAGACCTGATACAAAGTGTAGTATTGTAATTATACACTGGATCAGTCTAAAACTTTCATCACACACTGTGACCATCTTGTGGACAACATCTAAATTACACCTAAATTCCTAAATTGACAGCCTTTTTCTTGCGTTTCAAAGATGATGGAATGTTTGTACTATCTTTTACCAGATCTAATGTGTTATATTCTCCTATGTTAATTTCACATTTCCACAAACTTCAAAGTATTTCCTTTCAAATAGTATCAAGAATATGCACATCCTTGCTTCAGGTCCTGAGCTACAGGCAGTTAGATTTGGGTATGTCATTTTAGGCGAATATTGAAAGAAATTTGAAGAAAGTCCCCAGAGCAATGTTCCAACATCTAGAGGAAAGCCTTCCCAGAAGAAGGGAGGCTGTTATAGCCACAAAGAGGGGACCAACTCCATATTAATGTCCATGATTTTGAAATGAGATGTTCGTTGAGCAGGTGTCCACATACTTTTGGTTGGGTAGTGTAAGCCCCATAAGTAGATTTTTCATCACATTTTTCAGGAGGCTAAATATAATACCAAGGAGCTGTATGGTGTACGTGAGCAATGAAAGGAAAAGTGTTGTTATGAACACTTTTCACTGTGTGTGTGTGTGTGTGTGTGTGTGTGTGTGTGTGTGTGTGTGTGTGTGTGTGTGTGTGTGTGTGTGTGTGTGTGTGTGTGTGTGTGTGTGTGTGTGTGTGTGTGTGTGTGTGTGTGTGTGTGTGTGTGTGTGTGTGTGACCGCTGGCTACGTCCCTTCCGTCTTCAAGAGAGCGAGAGTTGCACCCCTTCTGAAAAAACCTACACTCGATCCCTCCGATGTCAACAACTACAGACCAGTATCCCTTCTTTCTTTTCTCTCCAAAACTCTTGAACGTGCCGTCCTTGGCCAGCTCTCCCGCTATCTCTCTCAGAATGACCTTCTTGATCCAAATCAGTCAGGTTTCAAGACTAGTCATTCAACTGAGACTGCTCTTCTCTGTATCACGGAGGCGCTCCGCACTGCTAAAGCTAACTCTCTCTCCTCTGCTCTCATCCTTCTAGACCTGTCGGCTGCCTTCGATACTGTGAACCATCAGATCCTCCTCTCCACCCTCTCCGAGTTGGGCATCTCCGGCGCGGCCCACGCTTGGATTGCGTCCTACCTGACAGGTCGCTCCTACCAGGTGGCGTGGCGAGAATCTGTCTCCTCACCACGCGCTCTCACCACTGGTGTCCCCCAGGGCTCTGTTCTAGGCCCTCTCCTATTCTCGCTATACACCAAGTCACTTGGCTCTGTCATAACCTCACATGGTCTCTCCTATCATTGCTATGCAGACGACACACAATTAATCTTCTCCTTTCCCCCTTCTGATGACCAGGTGGCGAATCACATCTCTGCATGCCTGGCAGACATATCAGTATGGATGACGGATCACCACCTCAAGCTGAACCTCGGCAAGACGGAGCTGCTCTTCCTCCCGGGGAAGGACTGCCCGTTCCATGATCTCGCCATCACGGTTGACAACTCCATTGTGTCCTCCTCCCAGAGCGCTAAGAACCTTGGCGTGATCCTGGACAACACCCTGTCGTTCTCAACTAACATCAAGGCGGTGGCCGGTTCCTGTAGGTTCATGCTCTACAACATCCGCAGAGTACGACCCTGCCTCACACAGGAAGCGGCGCAGGTCCTAATCCAGACACTTGTCATCTCCCGTCTGGATTACTGCAACTCGCTGTTGGCTGGGCTCTCTGCCTGTGCCATTAAACCCCTACAACTCATCCAGAACGCCGCAGCCCGTCTGGTTTTCAACCTTCCCAAGTTCTCCCACGTCACCCGCTCCTCCGCTCTCTCCACTGGCTTCCAGTTGAAGCTCGCATCCGCTACAAGACCATGGTGCTTGCCTACGGAGCTGTGAGGGGAATGGCACCTCAGTACCTCCAGGCTCTGATCAGGCCCTACACCCAAACAAGGGCACTGCGTTCATCCACCTCTGGCCTGCTCGCCTCCCTACCACTGAGGAAGTACAGTTCCCGCTCAGCCCAGTCAAAACTGTTCGCTGCTCTGGCCCCCCAATGGTGGAACAAACTCCCTCACGACGCCAGGACAGCGGAGTCAATCACCACCTTCCGGAGACACCTGAAACCTCACCTCTTTAAGGAATACCTAGGATAGGATAAAGTAATCCTTCTCACCCCCCCCCTTAAAAGATTTAGATGCACTATTGTAAAGTGGCTGCTCCACTGGATGTCATAAGGTGAACGCACCAATTTGTAAGTCGCCCTGGATAAGAGCGTCTGCTAAATGACTTAAATGTAAATGTGTGTGTGTGTGTGTGTGTGTGTGTGTGTGTGTGTGTGTGTGTGTGTGTGTGTGTGTGTGTGTGTGTGTGTGTGTGTGTGTGTGTGTGTGTGTGTGTGTGTGTGTGTGTGTGTGTGTGTGTGTGTGTGTGTGTGTGTGTGTGTGTGTGTGTGTGCGTGCGTGCGTGCGTGCGTGCGTGCATTCGTGTGCTTGTTTGTGTGCGTGTGTGTGTGTGTCTGTGCACCTGCGTGTGTACCATTATGACAATGTCAGTGTCTGTTGACATCACCCAGTAAGCAAACACACGTACATTGGCACCTATGGAAAGACCCCAAAGACCTGTAGATCCACATGTGATCCTTCTATATTGCACATTAAAGGTGTTAAACAATCCTGTCAATTTATCTAGTCAGTGTAACATGCAGGCAATCAGTTGATGGCAGATACACTCTCCAGTCATATCCAAGGAAGCCCTGGTACGGAGAAAAATCAGAGGCCTGCTTTTAAAAGCATCCATTAACTGTCTCTAATAGTAGTTCTGTACATATTGTAAAAGACAGGCTACCTTGATTGATATCATTGTCGTGGGACATATTCATTAATCGGCTGTGGCAGCCTATTGGGTAAGCAGGGTAGAAGGGGTCATGGATAGGGTTGAGGGGGCAGCGGGATTGGGTTTGAGGGGTGGAATTTAGATTAGATTAGTTGATTTGACAATGCTCCTGGAGTCCAGTTGAAATAGGATGCTGAAGGTATATGTGCTGTATATATACTGTAAATATATTTATTTTTATAATTTCCACCAGGTCCTCCAACCAGCGGAGGAGATTGCAGGATGGGGCTTGAGGGGGCCAAATAATTTGGTTTTATTCACTGCAGCTTTCTCTCTCCGGGCGGATGGCACCTAAACGACCGGAGCGCCTTAATGACCAAATCAAGTTAGGTAAATCACCACCTGTGCCTTAGTGAACAGGATAATAATAGTTCAGCTAGCTGGGGACTGGCGAGCAGAGAGCTGGGGGCCAGGCCACAGAATGAGCAAGTTTGTCTTCTCGCTCTCGCTCTCTCACTCGGGATGACTGTACTCTAATGGGACATTTTGTATAATTCTTTATACAACGTACCCAGACGTACCCCCAGACCCGGTCATTAAATAATGGTTATTTTGTCACTTATCGCCTTATTTATTTCTTCTAATATCGAGATATTATACACATTTATTCTCACATTAAGATGAAAGGATTTTAAATGATGTGCACCAGAACAAAAGGTTTCTATGGATGCAGACCATACCAAAGTTCCTTTCAGCCCACACCCCGGGTCATTGTAAACAACCAAAAATATCACTAAGAATCATCAAAATGTTCATTTTCAAAAATCTTCTTACATTCTTATTTTGCTAAACCGTACTCACCATAATCCAGGTGAAGGAATGTACACAGACTACTGTCAGTCCTGAACAATACTAGGTGATATTAAACTGTTGGGAGGAAGGTATACTGTAGGTTTCTATAGCAACTATACTAGATGGTATTGAACTGTTGGGAGGCAGGTATACTGTAAGGTTCTATAGCAACAATTCTAGATGGTATTGAACTGTTGGGAGGAAGGTATACCATAGATTTCTATAGCAACAATATTAGATGGTATTGAACTGTTGGGGTGAAGGTATACTGTAGGTTTCTATAGCAACTATACTAGATGGTATTGAACTGTTGGGAGGAAGGTATACTGTAGGTTTCTATAGCAACTATACTAGATGGTATTGAACTGTTGGGAGGAATGTAAACTGTAGGTTTCTATAGCAACAATACTAGATGGTATTGAACTGTTGGGGTGGTAAACTGTAGGTTTCTAAAACAATACTAGATGGTATTGAACTGTTGGGGTGAAGGTAAACTATTTCTAGCAACAATACTAGATGGTATTGAACTGTTGGGGTGAAGGTAAACTGTAGGTTTCTATAGCAACAATACTAGATGGTATTGAACTGTTGGGAGGAAGGTAAACTGTAGGTTTCTATAGCAACAATACTAGATGATATTGAACTGTTGGGGTGAAGGTAAACTGTAGGTTTCTATAGCAACAATACTAGATGGTATTGAACTGTTGGGGTGAAGGTAAACTGTAGGTTTCTATAGCAACAATACTAGATGGTATTGAACTGTTGGGGTGAAGGTATACTGTAGGTTTCTATAGCAACAATAATATATGGTATTGAACTGTTGGGGTGAAGGTATACTGTAGGTTTCTATACCAACAATACTAGATGGTATTGAACTGTTGGGGTGAAGGTAAACTGTAGGTTTCTATAGCAACAATACTAGATGGTATTGAACTGTTGGGGTGAAGGTATACTGTAGCTTTCTACAGCAACAATACTAGATGGTATTGAACTGTTGGGGTGAAGGTATACTGTAGCTTTCTACAGCAACAATACTAGATGGTATTGAACTGTTGGGGTGAAGGTATACTGTAGCTTTCTACAGCAACAATACTAGATGGTATTGAACTGTTGGGGTGAAGGTATACTGAAACAATACTAGATGGTATTGAACTGTTGGGGTGAAGGTATACTGTAGCTTTCTACAGCAACAATACTAGATGGTATTGAACTGTTGGGGTGAAGGTATACTGTAGCTTTCTACAGCAACAATACTAGATGGTATTGAACTGTTGGGGTGAAGGTATACTGTAGCTTTCTACAGCAACAATACTAGATGGTATTGAACTGTTGGGGTGAAGGTATACTGTAGCTTTCTACAGCAGCATGAGAAGAGCCGTTTGACAACTAATTACTGTCGGCAGCTGTCAGATCTGTAATGGCGTCGCTTTGAAAGTTTGATACTATGGTTCTATTTTTATTTTTACAGCTCTTACAGCTCTCCCAGGGATGATCGGGTAGCTAGTTATGAATATGCTTCAGAGAGAGGAGCAAAGAAGAGAGAGAGAAAGAAAGAAAGATAGAGTAAGAGTGAGAGAGAGAGAGAGAGAGAGAGAGAGAGAGAGAGAGAGAGAGAGAGAGAGAGAGAGAGAGAGAGAGAGAGAGAGAGAGAGAGAGAGAGAGAGAGAGAAAAAAAAAATCTGAATTCCCTCCTGCTGTAAATGTGACCACATTAATTATAGAACGGCAGTGCAGTACTTATATCAGTTAGATTCTTGCCACATATTTTTGCAATATGAAGGGCTGATTTCTTTCTTTAATGGAGACGACAGGTGTCAGCTCAGCTCCAAAAAAATTACTGAAATGTACCTAAAGTTGTCAGACGGTGACATTCTGAGGAGGTTGAGGTGTGAGGTGTCTATTCCTGTATCCTTAGCAAGGGGGGAAAGGGGATGGGGGTATGGAGGAGGCTGGGGCCTGCAGAGTGGAGTGGAGGGTGGGGGATTAGTGGGGGAGCTTTGAGAGGGAGCAGGTTGTTGGGTTGGTGGAGGAGCTTTGAGAGGGAGCAGGTTGTTAGGTTGGTGGAGGAGCTTTGAGAGGGATCAGGGTGGGGGATTAGTGGGGGAGCTTTGAGAGGGATCAGAGTGGGGGGTTGTTGGGAATGTTGCGTATCCAATTATTCCAACCTGTAACCTATTTAATGTTCTGGAAACCACATCCCTGTACTGTACATGACCAGCAACACACACGCACACAGACACACAGACGCACACAGACGCACACACACACACACACACACACACACACACACACACACACACACACACACACACACACACACACACACACACACACACACACACACACACACACACACACACACACACACACACACACACACACACACTATGCACTTCACTTTATTTTCTTCAGAGGGCTGTTCTGTAGCTGCTCAAATAATTGTTCTTTCAAAGGCTTTGACGTCAACACAGTAACCCACTGGGTTGCAACTGCAGATTTGATTATAGCAGCCCAGTTATCAAATATAATATCCGTCATCAACATCTTTGGGATCTTACACACAAACAAACAAGCAGGTTCCAACAACACGTATCTGTTAGCTATAATTATCCATTAGGTAGAGTAGAGTTTGCTGCTGCATGACTAATGGAATAAGAAAGCCATTAGTGTCTCTCCAACTTGTCCTAAGAGCCACTGTTGTTAAGGGACCAAGTTCTTCTCAGATGACTGGAAGAAGAAGCTATCATGTCATTACACTTTGGCAGGATACACGCAACGCATCCCTCCCGAAGCAATTTGCTTACTACATCAATTAAATTAAAGATGTCTTTGAGGTAATTTGAAATGCACAAGATGAATTTGTCCATAAGAGTGCTTCCCATTTCTCCTGAGTCTCTTTTGGAAGGTTCACCTTGGGTTGAGGTTTGTTCCCCCATCTGGTGCAGAAGGATCAATACCCAGACTAGCAGAAAAGGGCAGGTGACATGGATGGCTGTGAAGGAGAGAAGTGATAATGGACCCACGGCTTGTCTGATAGCAGCAAGTCTCAACCTCTCCCTCATCCTGTTACATATCAGGTGACTGTTTCCAAGGTGACTGTATTACGGTTCAGGGGCAAGATGCTTCTGGCGCTGTGTTGCAGTTGTAGGATCCTGTGTGGCTCAGTTGGTTGCCAAAAGGGTGTTTAGCATCCCCAGTGGCTCTGCAAGTGTGGAGACAATATTCTCCACTGCTGACCTGCTCTCCAGGCACCATCGCATGACAGACTCTGGTTAAACTTCAAAGGCACTACTAAGTGTTTTTTTTTGTTTAATTTGTATTTAATTCTAAGTAAGTCACAGCCTATATGCTCAATGTATAGATTGTAATGATTTAATACAATGAAAGGTTGTTTAAATGCTGAGTGCTTTATGTCCCTACCGGCCTATTGTGTCGCACTTACAAATGCTTCACAATATAGGCTTTAGCCTTGAAATAATTGTAATAATATAGCCTAAATAATGTATTTTTGTTCCTTCTTAGGCTCCCTGTCTGGGTCATGACCTATTTAGAGTGTTTATATGTCGTTTAATATGACATGAAGCCTATGAAGCCCTGATGTCCACATCAACAACAAACTAGAATGGTCCAAACACACCAAGACAGTTGTGAAGAGGGCACGACAAAGCCTATTCCCCCTCAGGAAACTAAAAAGATTTGCCATGGGTTCTGAGATCATCCAAAGGTCCTACAGCTGCAACATTGAGAGCATCCTGGCTGGTTGCATCACTGCCTGGTACAGCAACTGTTCGGCCTCTGACCCCAAGGCACTACAGAGGGTAGTGCGTTCAGCCCAGTACATCACTGGGGCTAAGCTGCTTGACATCCAGGACCTCTACACCAGGCGATGTCAGAGGAAGGCCCTAAAAATGGTCAAAGACCCCAGCCACCCCAGTTATAGACTGTTCTCTCTACTATCGCATGGCAAGTGGTACCGGAGTGCCAAGTCTAGGACAAAAACCCTTCTCAACAGTATTTACCCCCAAGCCATAGGACTTCTGAACAAATGGCTACGCGGACTATTTGCATTGTGTGCCCCCACCCCCACCCCTCTTTTTACGCTGCTGCTACTCTCTGTTTATCATATATGCATTAGTCCCTTTAACTATACATTCATGTACATACTACCTCAATTGGGCCGACCAACCAGTGTCTGTATTGGCATTGTGTCCCACCCACCACTCGCTAACCCCTCTTTTACTCTACTGCTCTGTTCATCATATATGCATAGTCACTTTAACCATATCTACATGTACATACTACCTCAATCAGCCTGACTAACCGGTGTCTGTATGTAGCCTCACTACTATTATAGCCTCGCTACTGTATATAGCCTGCCTTTTTACTGTTGTTTTATTTCTTTACCAACCTATTGTTCACCTAATACATTTTTTGCACTATTGGTTAGAGCCTGTAAGCATTTCACTGTAAGGTTGTATTCGGCACATGTGACAAATAACGTTTGATTTGATTTGATTTGAAATGGTGTGCTTCTTAAGTTTACCTTTTCATGTGTATTTAAATATGTTTTTATTCAAATTCAACAGCTCAACTCCACCCACATGGCTCTGGTCAGAACACTGATTTAATTCACTTACATTTCCTCATGTCTGAATTACATGGGAATAAAAGCGCTCAGGGTTCCTGTGACAACCATACAATAACTATATAGGTTAATAAAAGGAAAAACGCACCATGCCACTCACAGGAACTGCATATAGCCACAATGGGAAGAAAGAAAAGCTTTGGGTCAAAACGATTATGATGTCGAGACACGCCCGCTGCTGTCACTTAGTCACTAAGTTTAACTCTTACTTTTGTTCAGAAAGACAAACACTTCGGATGAAAGGAGTCGTGCACTGACAACGTAAACGCCATGACCATCTCCAAGTTGTAATGCTTCCGCAGTGACAGTCAACGTTGAGTTGTACTGTGTATTTAACCATGTGATTTTCTACAAGTAGTGCATGTGGTATTGATGTTAGAGCAGAGGAAGGTGTGGCCTCTATTGATGTTGAACTGGGCCATTTTTGGTCAGCAGCTAAGGCAAGGCAGTCCTCAGGCATTATGTTTTGTTTTCCATGACAACTGATTCATTATTGATCAAATGTATTTCCTGTACCAGTATTATGACAAGCAGCTTTTTAACGTTTTTTTTTTATTTTTAACTCCCGAGTGGCGCAGCGATTTAAGGCACTGCATCTCAGTGCAAGAGGCGTCACTACAGTGCCTGGTTCGAATCTGGCCGTGACTGGGAGTCCCATAGGGCGGCGCACAATTGGCCCAGCATTGTCCGAGTTTGGCCTCGGTAGGCTATCATTGTAAGTAAGAATTTGTTCTTAACTGACTTGCCTAGTTAAATAAAGGTCAACGAATTCGAAGCTCATGCCACCGTCATGCATTTAGGAACAGTAACCTGCAACATACCCCATTCTGGGGTTTCAAGTTGAGAACCTGCAGCATCTGGGACTACTGACCTTTCCTGCTCAGAGATAAATGGTGAAGTTTACAACTACATTTTGGCCTGTGGTGAATCACACTTAAATGCTCTGCTTATTATCTAAAATAATGCAGCAACTGTTTTTAGACTCATTTTTCTCAAGATTCTGAATGGTTATTTTCATATAAGTAATTGATTGCCCTTTAACAGAGCTTGTGTAAGAGAGTATAGGTCACATCATTAAGGTGTGTCTCTCTTCCCCCTCTCCTCCAGATCTGTAGACCATGGAGACATTAGCATAATGTTTCTCCAGCCAATCTGGGTCTAAATTGCAGTCCTAAATGGCACCCTATTCCTTATGGGCCCTGGTCTAAAGTTGTGCATTATATAAGGAATAGGGTGCCATTTGGGAAGCAACCTGAGATGAGATGAGTCGTGAGCTCCGCTTCATCAGGAAATTAAGTGTAAAATAAAGCGAGAGATGAGACCTTTTTGTTTTACTGTGATGGACAGATCAAAATAGAGAGAGATGGAGACAAAAAGAGATGGAGATAGAGAGATGGAGACAAAGAGAGATGGAGACAAAGAGAGATGGAGACAAAGAGAGATGGAGATAGAGAGATGGAGACAAAGATATATTGAGATAAAGAGAGATGGAGACAAAGAGAGATGGAGACAAAGAGAGATGGAGACAAAGAGAGATGGAGATAAAGAGAGATGGAGACAAAGAGAGATGGAGACAAAGAGAGATGGAGATAGAGAGATGGAAAAGAGATATTGAGATAAAGAGAGATGGAGACAAAGAGAAATGGAGATAAAGAGAGATGGAGACAAATAGAGATGGAGACAAAGAGAGATGGAGATAGAGAGATGGAGACAAAGAGAGATGGAGACAAAGTGATATGGAGCTAAAGAGAGATGGAGATAAAGAGAGATGGAGACAAAGAGAGATGGAGATAGAGAGATGGAGACAAAGAGATATTGAGATAAAGAGAGATGGAGACAAAGAGAGATGGAGATAAAGAGAGATGGAGACAAAGAAAGATGGAGATAAAGAGAGGTGGAGATAAAGAGAGATGAGACAAAGAGAGATGGCAATAAAGAGAGATGGAGATAAAGAGAGATGGGCAGATGGAGATAAAGAGAGATGGAGATAAAGAGAGATGGAAACTAAGAAAGATGGAGACAAAGAGAGATGGAGATAAAGAGAGATGGAGATAAAGAGAGATGGATAGATGGAGATAAAGAGAGATGGAGATAAATACAGATGAAGCTAAAAAAAGATGGAGACAAAGAGAGATGGAGATAAAGAGAGATGGAGACAAAGAGAGATGGAGATAAAGAGAGATGGACAGATGGAGATAAAGAGAAGTGGAGACAAAGAGAGATGGAGATAAAGAGAGATGGACAGATGGAGATAAATAGAGATGGAGATATGGACAGATGTAGATAAAGAGAGATGGAGATAAAGAGAGATGGACAGATGGAGACAAAGAGAGATGGAGACAAAGAGAGATGGAGACAAAGAGAGATGGAGACAAAGAGAGATGGAGATAAAGAGAGATGGACAGATGGAGATAAATAGAGATGGAGATATGGACAGATGTAGATAAAGAGAGATGGAGATAAAGAGAGATGGACAGATGGAGACAAAGAGAGATGGAGATAAAGAGAGATGGACAGATGGAGATAAAGAGATGGACAGATGGAGATAAAGAGAGATGGAGACAACGAGAGATGGAGATAAAGAGAGATGGAGACAAGGAGAGATGGAAACAAAGAGATATGGAGATAAAGAGAGGTGGAGATAAAGAGAGATGGACAGGTGGAAATAAAGAGAAATGGAGATAAAGAGAGATGGAGAGATGGAGATAAAGAGAGATAGAGATAAAGAGAGATGGACAGATGGAGATAAAGAGAGATAGAGATAAAGAGAGATGGACAGGGGGAGATAAAGAGAGATGGAGATAAAGAGAGATGGACAGATGGAGATAAAGAGAGATAGAGGTAAAGAGAGATGGACAGATGGAGATAAAGAGAGATAGAGGTAAAGAGAGAGGGACAGATGGAGATCACCTCAAATAAGAAGAGTGAGGTTTATGACACTGATTGTCATTATTAATATCCTTCCTTCATATTCACAAAACAACAGCAGCAGATGGTCTGATACAGTACATGGCTTAAATCATGTGTATAATTATGTTTGTTGTGTTATCACTGTAAAGCATGACTTACTTACTGAGATGTATTTGCTCAGCAAATAACACTACGGACAGTTACAAGAGAGATTATTACTGTCGTAGTACTCTATACAGGCAATAGGGTGTAATTTGGGAAGCGGACTATATCTGTCATAACATGACTTCAGCTGAAATACGAAAGTCCTCAAGTGCAAATAATGACATTTAGTAATTATATGAACTACACAGTGGTGGAGAAATCAATAATTTGTACCTACAGTCCATGAGGCTCATATATATTTCCCTATTCTTGTAGATGAGTGAGGACCTTCCTCCTAAGGCTCAGCTTTGTATAGCACCCAAATAGTCCCCTATTACCTATATAGTGATCTACTGTTGACCAGGGCCCATAGGAATTAGGGAAGAATGTGCCATTTCGTCCCCTATTACCTATATAGTGATCTACTGTTGACCAGGGCCCATAGGAATTAGGGAAGAAGGTGCCATTTCAGACACAGCTTCGATCTGTAATTAGCGAGCCACTGGTTTCCACCCTTCTGCTGCCACTGCCGCATTCTTATCCTCAATTACCTTTAAACATTTTGGACGCGGATCAGACGAGACCCGTCTCCGAGACGTTGCTCTCTCGCTGCCGAGCGCAGAGCAGAGCTGTCATTGAGTTGACGCTAATGGAATTTTAAATCTCCCCTCACAGCGGAGTAGTTCTACGTAAGTGCGAGTCCCAATTAAGAGGAGGGTAATTTAGCCTGATCTCCAAGGGGGCGACGATAGGCCGTAATCAATATCTAAATGCAGGGCTTAGCCGCTTAGCAAACGAGCTATTTCCTCTGGTGGTGACACAAGCCAGGTTGGCTACTTCTCCTGCTGCATTCAGAGCAAGAGCACAGGGCAACTTCTACCCACTTCTTTCCCAACCTGGACTCAGGGGTAGACATAACATATTAAATGTAAATCATACTATGTTATGACTAGACTTTAAGACCAGGCTGTGGCTTCAGAAATATTCAGAGATCATCTCTAAAGTGGTTGTACGTAACGTGAAACAATACAACGTCTTCAAGAACTAAGAGCTGCTTTTTTAATCAAAACATGAGATTTTAGAGCGTACAACTCAGAAGAAACCCAAACAATTTCAGTCTACAAACACTCTTATGTACAATATACAATCTGCACACACATAAAAAAACATTAGCATCATGTACAGATGTAGGATCTTAATTTGAGCTAGGTTAATAATGCTGCAGCAACAGAAAATGTGAATTATTATGTGGATTATTAATCATGGACATTGTTTGTAAGGGAAAATAAAAAGATGAAATTACAGTCTTCAGGAGCCTTTTTAAACATCAAATACACCACATGTTCAAAATGTCGTGCAAAAGTTATACTGCAACAGAGTGATCAAATTAAGATCTGTAGCACATCATGGGGTGAATTCTTAACTCACATAGACTATAATACACCTCATTCCCATAGTAAATACCCAATATGACTGGTTAGATATATTAGCTGTATTCTATGAATAGGGAGGGTATTATCATTCAGCTCTATTTCCACTCACCTCTTCAGTTTTACATTACATTCTTTTGATTTTCATCTCGGAATAATTTCCCCTGGCCGACAGGAGATGGATCGTCTTAATCAATAACTTCAGACAACACAATGAATTATAAATACTATGCGTGTCCCATTTGGTACCTTATTCTCTAAATAGTGCACTACTTTGACAAGAGCCCTATTGGCCCTGGTCAAAAGTAGTGCACTAGAAAGGTAATAGAGTGCCATTTGGGACACAGGCCATATCCCTCCATATCCCTGCCTAACTTTTATTCAATGACTCCCAGCACCATTATTAGTATCTATCTCCCTGTGCCATACACACACTATAACCAGCTTGGTGATGTTAAAACCTTGTCCTAAATAGATTAGCCTCTATTAAAACTACTTCAGCGTGACATGGCTCTTCAAGGTGCGTACGCACTCACTGTCAAGGACAGCGCGGTAATGAGTCTGGACTTTATTTTCCCATTTTAATGCAGTCTGTGGAGGATACGGCAGGATAAGGCTGGGTACAGGAATACGCCCTTCGCTCAGTGAAATGCCATTTACTGCCAGAGTAGGATCACTGTTCTGCATCACAAATGGCATCGTATTCCCTAAATAGTGTAATACTTTTGACGGGAGCCCTACGGGCCCTGGTCAACAGTAATGCATTATATAGGGAATAGGGTGCCATTTGGGATGCATTCTGTGTCAGTTGGGTCTCCTAACAGAATGTATCCACTTGAGATGCCTGCTGGTGGGGGAGAATGATTTGTGTTGCAGTCTCCTCCTTCACCGGGACTGATTCTGCTAGGATGTATTACATACAAAGCATTTCTTTGTAATACACTTCAGCTTCTAACCACAAAGTCAACACATAGGCTATCCATTTGGACACACACACGCACACAGTGAGAATTCCTGATAACAATACTTTTCATTTCATTTCTCTTACACCTGTATATATCCACTCGTATAATAGCAAATACAAAACACCACTGTTACATTCTATTTCCCCTTCATTTCAGTGCCGGTCACTCATTTAACAAGTTTCACTTTAGTAAAGGTCATCAAGATCATAACAGTTAACATGTTGTTTTAATTTAATCAACGAACCAAGACAACCATTTATCTTCCTCATTCAAGATTCTTCTCTCTAATTTCTAATTCTGCTGTAGAATGTGCAAAGCATTTGCCACAATGGTTGTGATAGAAGTTATATTTTTTAGGGTGACAAAACGGAGAGTTTGCCTCACCCCAAAAAATGTTTACCCAACCATTGTGCGGTGTTTCGCTCTCCACAACGCTTATGTAATTACTTTTGCGCAGAAAAACTCTCTGTCGTATCACAACGGTTGTATGCCAAATGTGTTGTACATGGGTTGTACAACTTCAGTGTGTATAGGGCCAGATAAATCTGTTTGTGTTAGTTCATTGGTCTGGATTCATGCAATGTGTTTGTGTCTATTCCAGGGTGTGAATACATGGCAGCAGAAAAGTGGTGGTTTCTCCTCCGAGGTCAGTAGAGTCAATGAGCATATCATATCACATCAATAGTTATCATGTCACATTCATTTTAAGGGGAAGCCTGAGCGCTCTCCTCTCACTCACACACACACACACACACACACACACACACACACACACACACACACACACACACACACACACACACACACACACACACACACACACACACACACACACACACACACACACACACACACACACACACACACACACACACACACACACACACACACACACACACACACAACTAGTGTACACACTTGCGAGCGCACACATGCACAGAAACACACACCAGACCACTGTGTGTAAGTGCATAATTTAGAAGAGCCTCAAGACATGAATTAAACCTGGATATCCTGGTCCTGGGTATTGCTGAAATCCCACTTCCATCTACGGGAGGTGGGGAGAGAGCGAGGCAGAGATATCGTCACAGTATCCTCTCCACTGCGCTGAGTATGGCTGAGTATTAGGTTATCAGTTGCATTATTAATTCTCACATAAGGCCTGCTGCAGAATGCCAAAATATTAATTCCAGTTGTCTGCAAATATTGGTGCCCATAGGGTGCTGGTCAAAAGTAGTGCACTATAAAGGGAACAGAGTGCCATTTGGGATGCAGCCTTAGACTGACTCCAGAATAAAATGTCAGCACAGCCAACGCACACCCACCCTGTGACCCCTGCTGAATGTCAATTAATGCGATATTTAGTAGTGTTTTTTTTTCTTCTCTGTGCCCTCGAGGCTGTTTGATTATCCTGAGCAGAGGGGTACGTACAGTACCAGTGTCTATTAATGTTCATCAGACTGTAAATAGGCAGTGGTGGAAAAAGTACCCAATTGTCATACTTGAGTAAAAGTAACCTTAATTGAAAATGACTCAAGTAAAAGTGAATATTATTAATATTTCCTTTCCTTGGTGCAGATGGTGCAGGCTATCAGATAATAGCTTCTTATGCTTTCGCCGAAAAGCATTTAAAAAATCTGACATGTTGGCTGGATTCACAACGAGTGTAGCTTTAATTGAGTATCTTACATGTGTGATTTAATGAAAGTTTGAATTTCATGATATTTTATTTGAATCTGGCGCTCTGCATTTCCCCTGGCAATTGGCCAGTTGAGACATTTGCGTCCCGCCTATCCCTAACTAGTTTTAAACAAACCAGACGGCACCATTTTCTTTGATTTTTACATTTACCAATAGCCAACACTCAGACATAATTTACAAAACAAAGCCAGATCAGAGGCTGTAGGGAAGGACAGGGATGCTCTCTTGATAAGTGTATGAATTAGACCATTTTTCTGTTCTGCTAACCATTAAAAATGTAACGAGTACTTTTGAGTGTCAGGGAAACTGTATGGAGTAAAAAGTACATACTTTTCTTTAGGATTGTCATGAAGTAAAAGGAAATGTAATCAAAAATATAAGTAGTAAAGTCAAGTACAGATAAGTATTTCTACTTAAGTACTTTACACCAATGTACGTAGGCATGTATTTAGCCAGCATTCCGACCACATTCACACACACACAGGCACACACACACACACACACACACACACACACACACACACACACACACACACACACACACACACACACACACACACACACACACACACACACACACACACACACACACACACACACACACACACACACACACACACACACAACCTGGGTTCGACAATGTTCTGGGTTCATCAGTGTTCTGGGTTCAACAGTGTTCTAGCTGAAACAGTGTTCTGGCTTCAATAGTGTTTATTCTCACAGACAAATGGCCACTATGACATTTAAATTCTCTGGGTAAAACAGTCATTATATAATACTGGAGAGCTGGTGGCATAATGGAACTGTACCCATAATTGGTCATGTTTCATAATCATTTTCTGAATAGAAATCTATTAATTGATTGATTTTCACTGTATTCATGTTTTCCCCATATCCTCATACAATGAGACTCCGTTCCAGCTCCTTCCTCCCAATTTAACCACAGATTACGTGTTCCTCACATACTTTACGAATGTACTTTCTTGTTTTTTAGTCCATGTGTTTAGACTATTTGCACTTAAATCATTTGCTTTTCCAAGTTATAGAATTGCAAGAGCCTGCCTGTACGAACCACGTTCAACAGATGTAGATGGCCCTATAGCGTACCTCAAAAGCAAGGGGTGCTTAACCACAATGGTTAAGGTTTATTTAAGGTCATATTATGACTTCCTGTATATTATAGTAAGTGCTCAAGAAAGTTCATTTTCAACCCAGTTGGAGAAATATATGTAAAAGCATCATCCCTTTTGGGCTAAATTGAACCAAAGGGTTAAATGAGCCATCACTAGTTTCTAGGAAACCATACAGAAAATGAATCATGTGACCAAATATTTAGGTAGAGGTCATCATTTCATGGAGTCTGTGAAGGAAGAAACCAAATAGAAAAAGTCGTAAGCAAGTTAGGTCCAAAAAATTGATTTTCACAAAGTCAAATTAATCTATTGTGTTTGAGGTTTCATTATGCTTGTTTTAAAACAGACTTCGATAGTTTAAAGATTGTTCTGTCCATCAGTTGGGGTTTATATCATCTACAATATGAGGATTTAAACCTAGCATGAAAGTGTATCCTCATATCTGTGTGGACTAATATAGTCAAAATGTTTGCCTTGGAGTAAGTTGAGCCAATGGCCACCCAAAACAAGTGACGATTACATTTTGTCCGTTTTATGCACAACATATGCATAGTATTTTTGCAATGTGTCATTCATACTGTATGAACTCAATATTGATATGGTTACAGAGGAGACATCATCATGTATACAAACCAGTGGTCTACCCCCCTTGAGGTTCTTGAGAGAGCAAACATGGAAGTGAAAGATACACAACATCCTGAAATATATTTCGATATCTTTGTTAGAGAAAGAATGCTATATTTCCCTTGACGTAGTGACGCTGAATGGAAAACATGACTCAACATACACCACTCTCCACCTTCAGCTTTACTCAGAAAATCGGATAAACCAATAATGACGTCGTGTTCTCAGTGTCAACGAACCCAGAGGTGGCCATGGATCTCTGTCTCTGTCACTTCCCCTGCTAGAGCAGACACCCCAAACCAACTGGCACATGACGATGTGTTATTCATACCAGCACATGAATGAGTGACATCATAAATTTGTCCCTTTAATGAGAAAACATCATCATACACCTCTTTATTTGTTTCTGGAGCCAGTGGGCAAAACTGGTCGAAAAGACATCTGCCTGATGATTTTTGTCATGGTCCGTTCGTATAGTTATTGAAAACATTTTTACCTGGTTGTAATTTGGTGAGCTGACGTTTCTTTTAACAAGAAAAGCAGATTGCAACTCGAAAACGATACCATGACTTCCCATATAATTCTGCTGTAAAGCTGGCGAAACTAAATGTATTCTAAGTAACTGAACACATGTCCACTGATTGCCTGTGTCGATATAATGGAGTGATTTGTCACATAGAGGATCTCATTTCAGAAAGAATGTCCTACATTTTCCTGGGCCAATGTCTGAAATGGGTTATTGACACATATATACACACATATTGAGAACAGATGATGATAAGTTTGTCTGAGTCAGCGTTTACTCTTCCGTATGCCCACGTAGTAAAGGCACGGAATACGTCTGGTCCGGGAAGAGCTGTGAATAGGCCTGCATGCATACAACCATTATTCATTAAATTACCATTTAGGCACAAAATACAGTAGATACTGTATGTCTGGTTTGTGGAGCTACAGTATATGAATAGAAACACACTAACACAGTGTACAACAGTATACAACAGAGTTCCTCTCCTCTACAATACCACAGTTGCTATAACAGAGCTTTATCGTCTCTACAGTATGCTCTGAGACAGCCAGATGATCCCTGTGTCACGGAAAACGCTGCAATTGATCAGTTTCTGAGGACTTAGAGCTTTATCACCAGGGTGTTTTGTGCTGACTGTGCTTGCCTATTGGGAAGTCACAGACAGGCACAGTAATAGCTGTACAAAAAATAATGTATCCTATTGGTCCTGGTCAAAATGAGTACACTAAATAGGGAATAGGGATATTATCTAAACGTTTTTAAGGAACCAAAAGTTGTCAGTGTAAACATGCATTGTTCCTGGTACTACAGACTTCCCTGCACCAACATAAATGTTCCTTTGGGGAGATAGTTAGACACCAAACTTATATTAAAGTCTTTATTAGTCAGTGTCTCGGCAGACGTTGAGTCGATCCAGGGACGACCAAATCCCTTTCAAACACAGTGACATGTCTCCCCACCATCCTCCACAACAGGAGTGATACCCTTCTATTCTCTCCCTGACAGTACAACACAGAGGCCACCATGTTCTGTCTTCATCCCCTTTAATACAGCTTTTAAATTTCATGAAAGGTAAACGAGAAGAGAGAAAATATAAGAGCCTCTAAAGCCACCAGCAGCAGGTAATTTGATTAACCTCCAGAGGTTGAACCATTGGCATTTATAGCGGCTGGGAGAAGGAGAGGGCACAGAGGGTACAACCAATCCCATCACTAAACACAGCTGTGACAAATAGCTCTGACAATCCTGTCAGTGTGGTTAGGCAGGCGGCTGGGGGGGGGGTCAGGCAGTGGCGTCGTCTGTGAGGCGTCTCATTCTGAATGGAGACACGCCAGGTCCTCTGTGACAAATCACCTCACGACGACAATCTGTTTCTGAGCAGAACTTTCAGCTGTCAACGGGTCTGGAGCCTTTGAGATGACTAAAACTCTGCTTAGCTTTCTTTCTGTGTGTGGAGGGGGAGGGGTTGCTTTTTTATTTCCCTTCTTTCTTTCTTGAACTTCTAAGTTATTACTTGACTAATACCTGCGTTATTTAGAGCTTTCTGTGAAAAGTCCCATTTCCAATGTACTCATTATAAAGAGCACTTACTTCTCAGTTGAAACAGTTTGCATGAGACACAAGGCTATTTAGTTGAAAATGCCAAGTACATTAACTTTCCATATGGCCACACTGGTCCTTGAAATCTGTTGACAAAGCTTTTTACATGCTCTTTTTTTTCTACCACAGCAAAATCTCAAAAGGCTATCAACCATTTCCCTGTTTCCAAAACAATTGTCCCATAGAGAGATGTTCGCTATTAGGCATGGCATATTAAAGGTATGAGGAGCTATCAAATGACGCAATGCTGAGGAAGTTGTTGACCACAAATGTTTAGATTTTGACATTGACCGTCATCTGATGTCCTAAAATAAAAAATCTAAACATTCCGTTCTATGATGACTTAATGATTTTTTCCCTAATTCAGGTATAAAGTCATATTGCTGTGGATGGGAAAGATTATCCCCACTCCTATGGGCCCTGGTCAAAAGTAGTGCACTTGAAAGTGAATAAAGGTACCATTTGGAACACATCCCCAGCCACATTCAGCCAGATGAGACATTAGGCTTACAGCATCTCTGTCTCAGATCACTCTAATGTCTAATGGCCTCTCGCACGCACGCACGCACACACGCACGCACGCACGCACGCACGCACGCACGCACACGCACACACACACACACACACACACACACACACACACACAGTAATTCCCAGTGGCATTTAGGGGAGGTGATTTATCTGATTGGGACTTCCCTCCATGTTCCCTCCAGCGGGGCCGTCTACACTAGGTGAGGGTTTCTCATTGTGCTAAACAGATGGAGGCTCATGCTGCGCTGCTCCTGATGGAGTTTCATGCGAGCGTAATCTCCCATCGCTGGGCAGTACCTGTACGAGAAGGGGGGAGGCAGAGGTCTCCTAATACTGTTTGGTTACTAGCTTAGATGTTGTTCTGCTATAGCAGCTACATCAATACAATGTATACATTTGATAGATTTGCATGTTTTGAGAGATTTCAATTTGTTTGTGGTATGTATCCATTCGTTCAAAAACTGAAATCCTTTCCTGGCATTTGGTTTATTGCTTTGCATGAGCAAATAGGTCATTTAATGTAACCTTACACCCCTTCCCTTATTATACATGATGAGGCCTGGGTTCTTCTCTTCCACGTCAGGTTCAATGTTACTTAGGTTACCGAAGAGGAGGAAGGCTCCCTTTCCATCTCACATAACCATTCATCTTGTCATAGTACCATCCTCCTCCATATCTTTAAATATGCATTTAAAGGAATGAAGTCATTCCGTATATTTGGCATATAAAAGATACGGGCTCATCATTAAAAATCCATGTAAACCCTTTAAGCGGAAGAGAGGTGATTTCACACATGACTGCGTTGTTTGGCGGGGTGCTGTTACCCCATCCCGCACCCCCCAGATGCTGACAATGTCCTTGGTTCTACCTCTTCCCCCGTGCCATGCCAGACGAGGCGAGGAGCGTTGCAGTGGCGGCGGAGTGGCGGGATGGATATGTTGTCGGGACTAATGAAGCACATAGAACAGAAGCTGAGAGAGGAGAAGGAAGGAAGGAAGGAAGGAAGGAAGGAAGGAAGGAAGGAAGGAAGGAAGGAAGGAAGGATCAGGGGAAGGAATGGGAAGGGATGGGACGAGAGGCTCTCTTTCTGGAAGGGCATCACTCAAGAGATGTTGTAGAGCCTGTTCCTAAAGGACAGCTACTGTAGGGTTCCATACAGAAAGAGCAGAATTCTCCCTCTTCACCATTTTAACTATGTAGTGTAGTAAAAGGCCTCTGAGATACACATGTTTGTTATATCTAGGATCACCACAGTGTACTCATTTCTGGAAATATTCTGTATTGTGTGAGTCTTAAAGTACCATGCTCGTAATGACAGAAATGCTACCAAATATCCCATAAAGCATCCTATCCCATCTGGGTTTCCATAATCATAAAAACATGATTTGGCTTTCTGATTAATTCAGTATTCTCAGGCTCCGGTCTCTCCTTAGCAGCCCAGCAGACCTAATGTTACATCTACTATGCACGACTTGGTCTTAATGGACTTCTCACAGGGAGGCTGGTAAGAAGGCTGGCCCGGACTGGGCTTGGTTATTAGGAGGCAAACTCATGTGGAACGAACTTTGTCCTCTGGGGAGAGAATTATACAAGTTCAGAGGAAACACACATTACTGGGAGTGAAAGACAGGGGGAAAGATATACAAAAGAAAGCTTGTGTTTTCGTCTTGGCAGCGTATACAATTTACAATGAGGATAGGATTCCCTACAGGCCAGGGAAAACTCTGGGCCCTATTTATGGGCTCTAATAGGGCCTCGTGTTTTTCCTGGTCAGGCACATAGACAGATACTGCTATGTGAATCACGAAAAATACTTAATTTTACACTGAGAGTGTCAAAATAACACTTGAGTAAACATGCAGATTCACACCAAAATGCTAAATGTCTGAAAAAACTATTGAATTAGCTATATTCCTTTATCACTGCACATATTTAACAGGCAGTGAAAGCTATTTGCATGGCGACCAATAGGGCACCCATGAGGATCTGGTAAAAAGTAGTGCACTACACAGGGAATTGATTGCAATTTGTATCCTGTTCCATGGACTCAGGTTGGCAAATAAACAGTCTGAAGGGCCCAGTGTAAATAAAAGAGCCAGTCACAGTGTTGAATTAATCACCTCCTCCAGCTGTGTACTCTAATTGGAATAATCAGCTGAAAGGCTATCAACACTCTAGGAGACAATATTAACCAACCGCTTACCTGAGACAAACGTACACACAGGCACACACACAGGCACGCAAGCACGCACACACACACAGTCTAAGATGCAATATTAATCAACCACTTACTGTACCTAACTCTCCTTACCTACTCACACCAATCAATCAATCTGTCAAATGTATTTATATAGCCCTTTTTACATCAGCCGATGTCACAAAGTGCTTTACAGGAACCCGGCCTAAAACCCTAAACAGCAAGCATATCAGGAGCACAGTGGCTAGGAAAAACTCCCTAGAAAGGTAGGAACCTAGGAAGAAACCTAGAGAGTAACAAGGCCCTGAGGGTTGGCCAGTCCTCTTCTGGCTGTGCCAGGTGAAGATTATAACAGAACATGGCCAAGATGTTCAACCGTTCATAGATGAGCAGCAGGGTCAAATAATAATAATCACAGTGGTTGTAGAGGTTGCAACAGGTCAGCACCTCAGGAGTAAATGTAAGTTGGCTTTTCATAGCCGAACATTCAGAGCTAGAGACACAGGTGCTTTAGAGAGAGTCAAAAACAGCAGGTCCAGGACAAGGTAGCACATCCGGCGAACGGGCCAGAGATCCACAGCCGCAGGCAGGACAGTTGAAACCGGAGCAGCAGCACGACCCGGTGGACTGGGGACAGCAAGGAGTCATCGGGCCAGGTAGTCCTGAGGCATGGAGGGGAGAGAGAGGAAGAGAGAGAGAATTAGAGGGACCATACTTCAATTCAAACAGGACACCGGATAAGACAGGAGAAATACTCCAGATACAACAGACTGACCCTAGACCCCAACACAAAACTACTGCAGCATAACTACTGGAGGCTGAGACAGGAGGAGTCAGGAGACACAATGGATCCCCATCCGACAATACTACCGGACAGGGCAAACCAGGGAGGATATAACCCCATCCACTTTGCAAAAGCACAGCCTCCACACCACTAGAGGGATAACTTCAAACCACCAACTTACTACACTGAGACAAGGCTGAGTATAGCCCACAAAGATCTCCCCCACGGCACAAACCCGAGGGGGGGGCGCCAACCCGGACAGGAAGATCACGTCAGTGACTCAACCCCCTCAGGTGATGCACCCCTCCTAGGGACGGCATGGAAGAGCACCAGTAAGCCAGTGACTCCGCCCCCATAATAGGGTTAGAGGCAGAGAATCCCAGTGGAGAGAGGGGAACCGGCCAGGCAGAGACAGCAAGGGCGGTTCATCGCTCCAGTGCCTTTCCGTTCACCTTCACACCCCTGGGCCAGTCAACACTCAATCATAGGACCTACTGAAGAGATGAGTCTTCAATAAAGACTTAAAGGTTGAGTCAGAGTCTGCTTTTCTCACATAGGTAGGCAGACCATTCCATAAAAATTTAGCTCTATAGGAGAAAGCCCTGACTCCAGCTGTTTGCTTAGAAATTCTAGGGGCAATAAGGAGGTCGGTGTCATGTGACAATAGCGTACGAGTAGGTATGTACGGCAGGACCAAATTGGAGAGATATTGTAGGTAGGAGCAAGCCCATGTAATTCTTTGTAGGTTAGCAGTAAAACCATGAAATCAGCCCTAGTCTTACCAGGATGTAAGTGTAGAGAGGCTGGCACCAGATTAATGTGATCACAATCTGTTGGTTTTTGGCTGACAAATTCTTGGTGATCTCCTTTCAGAAACCTATGAGGGTGCATTGGTAAATATCAGAAATGTTAACAATAGTGTTTTAATAGTGTTGTGAACCAAAGCCTTCTATTCACCGTGTCCTGTGAATCACCTTCGATAGACACATCCACCACACAAAGAGATTGAAATATGATAATAGAGTCCACACAATATGGAAACATCAGTTCTGAAAGGACATGGTTTGAGCTCAATGTTATTACATGATATAAAGTGGGAGCTTACAGACCTCCCTTGCCCACTGTAATTATGCATCTGAATGGTGCCAATGCATTTCAAGCAGCCACATTATTACAGCTGCCAGACAGTCGCTTCCTCTCCCGATCTCTTCAGCACACACGCACACACGCACACACCTCAACTC
The DNA here is from genome assembly GCF_021184085.1 of Oncorhynchus gorbuscha. Lineage (NCBI taxonomy): Eukaryota > Metazoa > Chordata > Actinopteri > Salmoniformes > Salmonidae > Oncorhynchus > Oncorhynchus gorbuscha. Next base: position 114,718 of record NW_025744371.1, on the reverse strand, counting down.
TATTTAACTATTCAACGTGAGGCCATTTTCCTACGGATCCCCAGATGGTTGTCAATTTGATACAAAGTGGAAAAAGGGATTCCGGCTCAAATGAATACATCCCAGTCATACAGGCCAGACTGAGAGCTGAAGTGAAGCATGGGAGGTACTGGCTGTGTCTGAAATGGCACCCTATTCCCTATACAGTGCACTGCTTTTGATCGGGGCCCATATGGAATAGTGTGCTATTTCGGATGCACAAAAACACCTTACTGTGGTACTTGTCTTTCAAACTAGCACTGATTTTGCTGATAGCTGCTTTTGTAGGAGGTTTGACTTGCAATGACTGTCAAATGTGGTCATCTTACTCACCTGACCTTAAATGCACTGCTTGTAAGTAGTTCTGGGTAGGAACGTCTGCAAAATGACGAAAATATACTATAAATGTAAAATGTTTCATGTCTCTCCGACACAACAGATGTTAGCAGTGGTTAGTGGGTACTAGGTCTCTGAGAGAGGGGGGAGTTTGGTATGTTTTAAAAAGTTGACATGCTTCACTGTCACAGGACACTTTGACAGAACAGCCAGGCTTTCACTAAGCCATTTATTCTCATTAAAAACTCCCTCTATACAGTGGTCTGCTTTCAACAGACCATTAGCACAACTCTCACAGAGACAGGACCCTGTCTTTACCCAGCTCATACTGTCACAACACTTGACATGGGATGTGCCTAAAATGGCACCCTATTCGCTTTACACTGTAAACACCAATGTGCTGTTATTACTCAAACTTTGGTGGAAACCTATTGTGCTACCATATCAGAGTACAGTTACTTGAAGTGATGTTGTAGTCCTTGCTCAAACCAATAGAGTTACTCTGACCCTGTAGTGGGTAGGGCTGTGGTGGTCATGAACTTTTGTCAGCCGGTTATTGTTAATATTGTTGATTGAGCTTAGAACACAGACATTTTATAAATGAATATATTTTTGTAACAAAGATGACATAATCAATATTTTCAAGCTGTTGCTACTGAAACTTATTTCCAAGCTTTTTGGGTGCAATAAGCATATTTCTTTGTTTTTCCCTACTACAAAGAAAGTATTTGATCCAGTTTGTAACACAACATGTGAGCACTATACAATATTAAAACGTTTAATAAAAAATGTGCAATAGCATAACAGAGAATTCAGGAGGGAACATTAATGTTCCCCTCTGCCTCTAACACTTCTGTAAGCATTTTCAATAGCTTTAGAATTTACTACTGCCAAACCAACAGACCACATTACTTCAACAACATTCTCAGTAACGATTACAGAAGCGTTTTAGTTTTTAGTTTTTTTTTTTTTTGCATGTTGTCATGACGTTGGCCTGGGGGTAGGTTTATGACAGTCATAAATATCTCTTTCCCCCTTTTTCCTCTCTCTACCCTACAGATGTTACATTTGAAAACCCTTGGTTAACATAGAGATTCTGGGAACATCAGAAGGTGGTGGGAAATGAACAATATTCTGGTAATCCGACCAATTGAACATATGTGGTGGTACTTAATGAATATGATGTCAGTTCGGTCGTCATCTGAGACATTCTCATGAATGATAAGATGACATAAACTCTACAGTGGAAAGTCTACACATCAGAGTTATTGGATTCACATGGAATTGTTGTTCAATTAAATGTTTGAATATGAAATTATTCGTGATGGGATGAAATGTGATTTTAGCTTCTAAAATGTGAGATTTGGGTTTCATAAGATAGGGCTCTGCTCAATCAGTGGCCCGCCCCTGTGAAGGGACAGGGGCTATAAAACTTTTCAAACACGCCCTCCTCTCCCTTCCTATATAAGCCCTTGACGACAATATAACCTCCTGTTCCGAGGACGTGAGGACGACGGTCCGATGTCAGAATGGTTCAGATAATAACTACAGAACGAAGCCAACGTCGGCGTGAGCTTTGGTTGCGAATGGTATGGTAATTTAGAATGCATAAGATACTGTATTTACGATAGCACAGCTTCACCGTTTGTTCCTCAGTCTTCGCGCTCTTTCACTTTCACCCTGCCCCTTTTCTTTTGTGTAACAAGCTGTCATATCTGTTCCGCCTGCTAGGGACGTTTTCCTTTATGACGTAATTTGTAATCAAGTTATGATTTAATTATGTGTATATGTAAATCTGTGTGATTAGTTAGGTATTTAGTAAATAAATAATTAAACCCAATTTTGTATTGCTGATTCAATTTGTTAGCCAGGGTTCATGCAGATAACCAAGAATTTACAACTTTCAGATGAGACTGAATTAAGATGACCATTAATATTGACGATTAATATTGACTCTTTAAGAGTTTATTCGGAAGATAACAGCTCTATAAATATTATTTTGTGATGCCCGACTCTCTAGTTAATTACATTTACACGATTAGCTCAATCAGGTATTAATTACGGAGAAATGATTTCATAGAATAGCATGTCATATCACTTAATCCGGCATAGCCAAAGACACGATAATGTGGTTGTTTATCTACCTTAGTTGAATGCACTTACTGAGGTAGTTCTGCTAAACATCTGATAAATGACCAAAATGTAAATGTACATTTGCAAAGCCTGCAGGGTATTATTCTAATAAGCTCCGCCCCAAACAAGACTAACTCTTTGATCGAAAAAAGTAAACTAGTCAATTTCAAATAAATGGAACTTAAATCGCTTATTTAAAAAAAAACATAATACGTTTAATAATACAGATTACAGTTTTGACCAGAAACTAGTGTACTGTCTCTCAAGACTGTTATTTGAACCCCCTCTCACGTTAGAAACAGCGGTGGGCCACCCAATAGCGTGTCAGGGGTGGCGACCCAATTGTGATTGGTCCAAAAACAATACTGTATATCAGTATTTTTTTTACATATATAAAGTGCCTTTATAAAGTATTAATACCCCTTGACATAGTTCACCTTAGGCGATAATTAAAGCTTTGAGTCTTTTGGGGTAAGTCTCTAAGCACTTTGCACACCTGGATTGTATGATATTTGCCCACTATATATTTTTTAATTCTTCAAGCACTGTCAAGTAGATTGTTGATCATTGCTACACAGGCATTTTCAATTCTTGCAATAGATTTTTAAGCCAATTTATGTCAAAACTGAAACTAGGCCACTCAGGAACATTCAATGTCGACTTGGTAAGCAATACCAGCATAGATTTGGCTTGTGTTTTAGGTTATTGTCCTGCTGAAAGATGAATTAGTCTCCCTGTGTCTGTTGGAAAGCAGACTGAACCAAGTTTTCCTCTAGGATTTTGTCTGTGCTTATAGCTGTATTCTGTTTCTTCATATTTTAAAAAACTCCTTAGTCCTTACCGATGACAAGCATACCCATAACATGATGCAGCCACCACCATGCTTGAAAATATGAAGCATGGTACTCAGTGAAGTGTTGTGTTGGATTTGCCCCAAACAGAATGCTTTGTATTCAGGACAAAAAGTACATTTCTTTTCCACATATTTTGCAGTATTATTTAAGTGCCTTGTTGCAAACAGGATGCATGTTTTGGAATATTTTTATTCTGTACAGGCTTCCTTCTTTTCAATCTGACATTTACATTACTATTGTGGAGTAACTACAATGCTCTTGATCAATCCTCACTTTTCTCATCTCACAACCATTGAAACTCCGTAACTGTTTTAAAATCACCATTGACTTCATGGTGAAATCCCTGAGCGGTTTCATTCCTCTATAGCAACTGATTTTGGAAGAATGCTTGTGTCTTTGCAGTGACTGGGTGTATTGATACACCATCCAAAGCCTAATTAATAAATTCATCAGGCTCAAAGAGATATTCAGCGCCTGCGTTTTTATTTTTTACACATCTACCAATAGTTGCCCTTCTGTGCGAGTCATTGTAAAACCACTCTTGTATGTGTGGGTTACAGAGATAGGGTAGCTATAAAAAAAGTATGTTAACCACTATTATGGAACACGGAATGAGTCCATGCAACTTTTTTGCGATTTGTTAAGCACATTTTTACTCATTTAGGGTTGCCATAACAACGGGGTTAAATAATTATTGACTAAAAAACATTTCAGCTTTAAAAAATTAAAAAAGAAACATTATGGGGTATTGTGTCATAAAACCTCAATATAATCCATTTAAAATTCAGGCTGTAGGTCAACAAAATGTGAAAAAAGTAAACAGGGTGTGAATACTTTCTGAAGGCACTGTATATTATATAATTTGTGGATTATGTTTTAAATGCTAATAAAAGTGTGGTAAATGTGTACATTTTCCTGTTTCAAAAATATATTGTTCAAACAAGATGTTCAGTTACTTACAACTCTGCCCCTCAGTGACTGCTAGCAACAGAAGCTCTGCCTCTGTGGACACATAGGCCTTGCAAAAATTGCTTGGATTGTTTTGCCATCTATTTGCTATGAGGGGGAACGGACCCGCATATATGATAAAAACACAAAGTGAATGGACCATCCTGGGGCCCGTTCAGTCAAAACTTCAGTCAGAACGTCTGTCAAAACTTCAGTCAAACCTTCAGTCAGAACTTCAGTCAAAACCTCAGTCAGAACTTCTGGGTCTGCTCGTCTACCTCGACTAGGTCTGATCAATCAAGTACAGATGGCACTAAAGCAAAAAAGCTAATTGTAATTAACTTGTAAATAAATAATCATAACAGTATTTGGAGCCTGGGACCTGATAAACCAGACAACTACATCCAACAACAGTTGAAGGACAGAGGGACACTCTGCCCCTCGTGGATCTGATAGGACAAAAATGCACGATCCATGTTGTTCATCATGTTCTGCTGTAGGTGACAGGGCGACAAGTTGTGTGAACTAAAACAACATAAAACTGGTGTATCACAAAGAATCATCACATTAATTAGCCAGCTACAGTAATTTTGACAAACATTGAGAGATAGTTGGGTTATATGAACTCGTTTTCTACCTTTGATAAGCAGCTTAAGACTAGTTAGCTCCCATCCCAATATCTAGTCTTTCGAAACTAATATCTGACTAACTCGGAAATATGAAGTTCTTTCAGAATCAACTTTAACTGGTTAGCGCATTATACTTTGTGACATTATACTTTGTGACATTATACTTTGTGACATTATACTTTGTGACACAAGTTAGCTAGCTATCTCCAGTTTGATAGTATGTTTTCACTTATTGCATCCGCATGATTGTTGTGTTCTCCCTGGTGCACTCATTTGTTTGTGACGTGAGCTGGCTGCTCACGTCAGTGGCTATTTGTTTTTTTCATGCAAAAGGTGAAATAGGTGTTTTCATGTTGTTGTTCAAATGCACAGATCACTTTGTTTATCTTTCCAAAGAAACTACTGGTAGTTCGAAAAATTGGCAGCATATTTCTGTTTTGTTGACAACTCCAACCACTTCATGCCCCGGGTATTCACCCAATCAGCGGCCATCGTTGGTTAGAAGTTTAGAAGAAGAAAGTATAAGCTATATAGAAATAATGACACTCAAATTGAAAAATCATTGAACAAAATAATAAGGACCAAGGTGTGGATCACAACACATTCCACATTCCAAATCACCTAAATAAAAAGAATGAAACTACTATGCAGTTCTCAGTTATCGTGGGTTAAGGCGGAACTGATTATATCTAGCCCTGGCACACCAGATCTTTTTTTTCTGGATCCTTATCAACTCATCATGGGACTATTTAATTGAAGGGTAGCCAGGTTTTATTATATTGTCATCATGGCACTACATGCATATTCCAGAGAATGAAACCACAGCCTATTTGGTAATAAAATCATCTTTTGTATAATATCTTTAGAAATAGCCTACAATAATTAATTCAGAGGAATTACAGTACAACAACGAGCTACAAGGAAGAGCTACCGTAGTGATGGCACATTGAAATTTGAGTACAGAGGCGTGTGTGGTGTGTGCTCGTGCAGGTGACTAGATACAACAACTATCAAAAATTGTCATAGCTTTTGTTTTAGCCACATCAGAAAGGCAGGCCTACATATTCGTTGTACCCCGACATCGATCCTTCTGCAGTTAAGTGGATGGCTTTGTTTAGCCCTGATAAAGTGACCAATTTTACCACGACAAAAACCCAATGTTTAATAGTCTCAAATCTATATTTCATTAAACTGATGACACAGCATTCCCCTCTCTCTACTCTCTCTCTCTCTCTTTACTCCTGGTTTATTGATCTGCTGTGTAGTGAATAATACATGGTTTTACTGCTGGTGGTAGGGCTGGTGTTACTCTGTTAAAAACTTCACCTTTCATTACTTATCTGATGAACCACAGTGATTCCACCATGATACTGCTTAGTGTGAGTCCCCAATGACACCTTATGAGCCCTGAGAAAAAGTAGTGCACTATATATTGTATGCAATAAGGTCCAATTTCAGACTCAGACATAGGGGACCACACCCATTAAAGTATTATTTCTCCAGATTTAAGGTTGATTTATTTTCATCGTTTTGGCTGGCTGCCAAATAAAGTGCTGGACCAGGGAAGAGCAGGGAACAGCTTGGATTGCCCCCGTATACTCACAACAGAGTTGTGTTGAAGTAGCAGGAGAATCTATCTCACTTAGCTGTTCATAAGGTTTCCATTTTCAGTTTTCAGAGGACAAGCGAACAACAAATACTACTATTGAATGTGGTCCTGTGAATATCAGACCTTTGTTGCAGTCTGGTTATCACTGGTGTTTCTAGCAGTGGTGTAAAGTACTAAGTCCTACTTAAGTCGTTTTTTGTGATATCTGTACTTTACTATGTATATTTTGGACAACATTTACCTTACTACATTCCTAAGGAAAATAGCATTGACATCTTGCCTCCAGACAAACTAAACATCTTCTAATACAGTGCAACCAATGCGGCCAGCTGACAAGGACTGCGGGCTCTCCTTCTCCGTGGCTGACGTGAGTAAGACATTTAAACGTGTTAACCCTCGCCTCTCAAGGCATCCCTAGCCACATCCACAGAGCATGCGCAAACCAGCTGGCTGGTGTGTTTACGGACATATTCAATCTCTCCCAATACCAGTCTGCTGTCCCCACATGCTTCAAGATGGCCACCATTGTTCCTGTACCCAATAATGTCATGTTTGTCATTTATTATCATGTCTTGTCCCTGTGCTCCCCATGCTATTCGTTTCCCTCTGCTGGTCTTATTTGGTTCTTTCCCTCCTTCTATCCCTCTCTCTCCCCCTCCCTCTCTCACTCTCTCGCTCTCTCTTCTCTCTATCGTTCCGTTCCTGCTCCCAGCTGTTCCTATTCCCCTAATCATCATTTAGTCTTCCCACACCTGTTCCCGATCCTTTCCCCTGATTAGAGTCCCTATTTATTCCTTTGTGATCCGTTCCTGTCCCGTCGGTTCCTTGTATTGTATTCACCATGCTGTGATTGCGTTTCGCCCTGTCCTGTCGTGTTTTTGCTGTGATTGTGTATCGCCCTGTCCTGTCGTGTTTTTTTGCCTTCATCAGATGCTGCGTGTGAGTAGGTGTCTCTGTCGACTACGGCCTGCGCCTACCCGGCGACCTGCAGTCTGTGGCCGCTTCTCCAGTTATTTCCCCTCTACAAGTCTAGAGGATTTCTGTTATTCCGTTTTGGACTTAAATAAACTCTGTTTCTGTTAAGTCGCTTTTGGGTCCTCTTTCACCTGCATGACAGAAGGAACCGACCAAGGAATGGACCCAGCGACTTCAGACGCTCGTTACACTGCCGTCGAGATCCAAGGAGCCATGCTCGGCAGACACGAGCAGGAATTGTCCGCTGCTCGCCATGCCGTGGAGAACCTGGCCGCTCAGGTTTCCGACCTCTCTGGACAGTTCCAGAGTCTACGTCTCGTGCCACCTGTTACTTCCTGGCCTGCCGAGCCTCCAGAACCTAGGGTTAATAACCCACCTTGCTACTCCGGGCAGCCCACTGAGTGCCGCTCCTTTCTCACGCAGTGTGAGATTGTGTTCTCTCTCCAACCCAACACATACTCTAGAGAGAGAGCTCGGGTTGCTTACGTCATTTCACTCCTTACTGGCCGGGCTCGAGAATGGGGCACAGCTATCTGGGAGGCAAGGGCTGATTGCTCTAACAAATTCCAGAACTTTAAAGAGGAGATGATTCGGGTTTTTGACCGTTCAGTTTTTGGTGGGGAGGCTTCTAGGGCCCTGGCTTCCTTATGCCAAGGTGAACGGTCCATAACGGATTATTCCATTGAGTTTCGCACTCTTGCTGCCTCTAGTGAGTGGAACGAGCCGGCGCTGCTCGCTCGTTTTCTGGAGGGACTCCACGCAGTGGTTAAGGATGAGATTCTCTCCCGGGAGGTTCCTTCAGATGTGGACTCTTTGATTGCTCTCGCCATCCGCATAGAACGACGGGTAGATCTTCGTCACCGGGCTCGTGGAAGAGAGCTCGCATCAACGGTGTTTCCCTGCTCCGCATCGCAACCATCTCCCTCCTCTGGCTTTGAGACTGAGCCCATGCAGCTGGGAGGGATTCGCATCTCGAATAAGGAGAGGGAACGGAGGATCACCAACCGCCTGTGCCTCTATTGCGGAGTTGCTGGACATTTTGTTAATTCATGTCCAGTAAAGCCAGAGCTCATCTGTAAGCGGAGGGCTACAGGTGAGCGCAACTACTCAAGTCTCTCCATCAAGGTCCTGTACTACTTTGTCGGTCCACCTACGCTGGACCGGTTCGGTGCTACATGTAGTGCCTTGATAGACTCTGGGGCTGAGGGTTGTTTCATGGACGAAGCATGGGTTCGGAAACATGACATTCCTTTCAGAGAGTTAGATAAGCCTACGCCCACTCCTCCTCGAGGTAGACTATACTCTCTGTCGGCTCCCGAACGTAAGGCTCTCGAGGATTATTTGTCTGTGTCTCTTGACGCCGGTACCATAGTGCCTTCTTCTTCTCCGGCCGGGGCGGGGTTCTTTTTGTTAAGAAGAAGGACGGTACTCTGCGCCCCTGCGTGGATTATCGAGGGCTGAATGACATAACGGTTAAGAATCGTTATCCGCTTCCCCTTATGTCATCAGCCTTCGAGATTCTGCAGGGAGCCAGGTGCTTTACTAAGTTGGACCTTCGTAACGCTTACCATCTCGTGCGCATCAGAGAGGGGGACGAGTGGAAAACGGCGTTTAACACTCCGTTAGGGCATTTTGAGTACCGGGTTCTGCCGTTCGGTCTCGCCAATGCGCCAGCTGTTTTTCAGGCATTAGTTAATGATGTTCTGAGAGACATGCTGAACATTTTTGTTTTTGTCTATCTTGACGATATCCTGATTTTTTCTCCGTCACTCGAGATTCATGTTCAGCACGTTCGACGTGTTCTACAGCGCCTTTTAGAGAATTGTCTCTACGTAAAGGCTGAGAAGTGCTCTTTTCATGTCTCCTCCGTTACTTTTCTCGGTTCCGTTATTTCCGCTGAAGGCATTCAGATGGATTCCGCTAAGGTCCAAGCTGTCAGTGATTGGCCCGTTCCAAGGTCACGTGTCGAGTTGCAGCGCTTTTTAGGTTTCGCTAATTTCTATCGGCGTTTCATTCGTAATTTCGGTCAAGTTGCTGCCCCTCTCACAGCTCTTACTTCTGTCAAGACGTGTTTTAAGTGGTCCGGTTCCGCCCAGGGAGCTTTTGATCTTCTAAAAGAACGTTTTACGTCCGCTCCTATCCTCGTTACTCCTGACGTCACTAGACAATTCATTGTCGAGGTTGACGCTTCAGAGGTAGGCGTGGGAGCCATTCTATCCCAGCGCTTCCAGTCTGACGATAAGGTTCATCCTTGCGCTTATTTTTCTCATCGCCTGTCGCCATCTGAGCGCAACTATGATGTGGGTAACCGTGAACTGCTCGCCATCCGCTTAGCCCTAGGCGAATGGCGACAGTGGTTGGAGGGGCGACCGTTCCTTTTGTCGTTTGGACAGACCATAAGAACCTTGAGTACATCCGTTCTGCCAAACGACTTAATGCCCGTCAAGCTCGTTGGGCGTTGTTTTTCGCTCGTTTCGAGTTTGTGATTTCTTACCGTCCGGGTAGCAAGAACACCAAGCCTGATGCCTTATCCCGTCTGTTTAGTTCTTCTGTGGCTTCTACTGATCCCGAGGGGATTCTTCCTTATGGGCGTGTTGTCGGGTTAACAGTCTGGGGAATTGAAAGACAGGTTAAGCAAGCACTCACGCACACTGCGTCGCCGCGCGCTTGTCCTAGTAACCTCCTTTTCGTTCCTGTTTCCACTCGTCTGGCTGTTCTTCAGTGGGCTCACTCTGCCAAGTTAGCTGGTCATCCCGGTGTTCGAGGCACTCTTGCGTCTATTCGCCAGCGCTTTTGGTGGCCGACTCAGGAGCGTGACACGCGCCGTTTCGTGGCTGCTTGTTCGGACTGCGCGCAGACTAAGTCGGGTAACTCTCCTCCTGCCGGTCGTCTCAGACCGCTCCCCATTCCTTCTCGACCATGGTCTCACATTGCCTTAGACTTCATTACCGGTCTGCCTTTGTCTGCGGGGAAGACTGTGATTCTGACGGTTGTCGATAGGTTCTCTAAGGCGGCACATTTCATTCCCCTCGCTAAACTTCCTTCCGCTAAGGAGACGGCACAAATCATTATTGAGAATGTATTCAGAATTCATGGCCTCCCGTTAGACGCCGTTTCAGACAGAGGCCCGCAATTCACGTCACAGTTTTGGAGGGAGTTCTGTCGTTTGATTGGTGCGTCCGTCAGTCTCTCTTCCGGGTTTCATCCCCAGTCTAACGGTCAAGCAGAGAGGGCCAATCAGACGATTGGTCGCATACTACGCAGCAGCAATACGCTT